>NC_068417.1:51613137-51913137 GCF_023724105.1 Carassius gibelio
GAGACAAATTTTTGCCACGCGCCAACAGCGCTTTCACAGTTGCGGTCTTCTGTACACCAGTTTGGATAGGTGCAGGTGGAGGTGCAGTGGTTGCAGAAGCACTGGAGGTTGCAGCGTGAGGTGCAGGCTGACGTACGCTGGTGACCACAGCAGAAGCCCGTCTTTTCAGGACATATGTCTTGAAAATGGCCATGTTGGTTTTGGGCCTGGCATCTGCCTTAATGAGGTACCTGATGAGGGCTTGAGCCTCCTTGCTCTGGTCCTCATAAACATCTTTCATGGAGCGGCCCTGGAAGTCACCAAACTCCACCATCAAGCAGCCCTGGTCTCCAGTTGCCCGGGCTTCTGCCTGCATTTCCTGCTTCCTCTGATACTTTTCCACTTCTTCTGCCATCTCTCTAATTTGAGAAGTGTACTGTAGGAACAGTTGTTTATTTTGTGACAGGGGTGTTGCCTGCGCTGTCTCAGTGGAAATGCTGAGCACCAAATACACGGCATACCCCAGAGAGTTTTCCAGGAGCCATCTAAATCTCTGGCCCTGGTACTTCCCAAACTGAAGTTTGCAGTGAGCCAGTACTAAAAACTGGTCACTGGGGTCTCCACCGTTCGTGCTGACAAAAGTACTGGCCTCTGACAGCACCTCCTCCTTAGGTTTGGCCCTTCCAGACTCCAAATTTTCAAGGCGCTTCGCCTCCGCCGAAGGCGCCATGAGGAGTCGGCTTGATGTTGCCGATTGGCGTTGAAAAGAGGGATATGCATACATTTTCTGGAATGAAAATCAGAAAAAGACTACTATCTTTTGCAATCTGAAAGACACCTGTATGTTAAGTGTGTAACAATAATTTAACAAGCTACGCATAAACTATATTACTGTGGTAATAAACTTGGCCATGACATAAACTGTCCTGAAGATGAGTTTTCTACAAAGGACAGGAATCCCTGACATATAAAATATGTAATGTCAGTATGAAGTCTGAAATTTCCTTTTATTTCCAATGCTTTCATCTTAAACCATGACTACACACACCAGGCTATAAAATATTACATTAAATATATAATACTTCAAAAGTGGTCATCTTACCCCAGGGTTACACCAGGTGCTTTTACCTCTTAAAATCTCAGCCATTTTTCAGTGTTTTTAACTTTCTGGTCTACCCAAATTAAAATGAGCACTATTCCCATATACTTTTGCTCATATGGATACATTTGGCCTTTTTTGTTTGTGTTTAGTTAAGACTCTCAATGTTTTATTTATAAAAAAGTCATTATTATATTATTTTAGAAAATATACATTTATTTCTTGGTAAATGCATTTTTCCATATCTCCACAACAATTTGGTAACGATTTTTACAATCAAAATGTGTGTGTGTTATTATGTGTTATAACCAAATGTAAATGTAAATAGTTTAATCGATATTTTCATTCATAGGACCCAGAAACCATGACTTCTTAGACAATACACACATCATTGTTGACAGTAGCATAGCTTAATTAGCTGACGGTCGATAACTTTAACTTATCTGATCATTTATCATGTGAAAAGTTACAGGTTCACAGGTACTGAAGAAAGGATGAACTGTATGCTAGCTAGCTATACTGACACGATTCGTTTTCAAAAAATACACACTGTATATTAACCAATAATGACCAGTTTTCAATGAATGAAGTAATAGCCTTACCTTTAACAAAGATGACAATGACAACGACCGGCGATTGGTCAAAAGGAGGCCACGGGAGAGAAACGCGATTGGAGGAAAGTAATCAACGGAAGAGAAACGCGATTGGAGGAAAGTAATCAACGGAAGAGAAACGCGATTAATCAAAAGTAAGCCACAGGCGAAACGCGATTTGTCAAAAGTAAGCCAGAGGCGAAACGCGATTGGTTCATGTGGGCTTACTTTGGGCTTACTTCGGCTCAGTTGGTGGAAAGCAGTAGGCGTGCGAGAGGTAGCGGGATCGATGCCCGCATTCTCCAAGTTGGCTTCTGCCCTTTTACTCACACATCCCTAAATCAGTGGTTTTCAATCCTGTCCTGGAGGCATCCCTGCCCTGCACATTTTGCATTTCCCCTCATCTAACACACCAGTTTCAAATCATCAGCTCATTAATAGAGACTGCAAGACCTGATTTGGGTGTGTCTAATAAGGGAGACATACGAAATGTTCAGGACAGGGTTGCCTCCAGGAAAGGTTTGAAAACCATTGCCCTAAAGAGACCGACTGAGCACTGACGCAATGCTGCGACACTCCCACGTTAGCTTTTTTTGGGGCTCACAGCTGCCAAAAAGTATTTCAGACATGGTCCTGTGCAAATTGGTTGCAAAACATTGCCATTTTAAACACAGTTCCCTAAAGCAGTGGTTTTCAAACCTGTCCTGGAGGCACCCCTGCCCTACACATTTTGAATGTTTCCCTCATCTATCACACCTGTTTCAAATCACCAACTCATTGATAGAGACCGCAAGACCTTATTTGGGTGTGTCTAATAAGGCAGACAATCAAACTGTGCAGGGCAGGGGTGCCTCCAGGACAGGTTTGAGAACCACTGCCCTAAAGAGACCGACTGGGCATCGATGCAATGCTGCCACAGTCTCTACGTTAGTTAATTTTTTTGGACTCAAAGCTGCCAAAAAGTATTTCAGACATGGTCCTGCGCAAATTGGTTGCAAAAAGTGGTCCCACCGCGATTTGAACTCGGATCACTGGATTCAGAGTGCTAACCATTACACCATGAAACCTTACCTGGAGCAGCCGTTGCTCACAGGGCCACAAAGACTGTCACCAGTGCCAAACTAGTGCTGTTTTTTCTTTTCCTGAGGCAAGAAACCACACAGGTTCCACCGAGATTCGAACTCAGATCGCTGGATTCAAAGCCCAGAGTGCTGACCATTACACCATGGAACCGAAACTGCTTGTTTGGTGGCCAACTGGGAAACAGATAGCTCCGTGGCAGTGGGGAAGCAGTTATACAGAGAAGTTGGAACCCAGTGATTTTTGGTCACTGGCCCGCCTCAAAAAACGGAAATGAGTGGGAGATTTTGCCGAAACCCGGGATCGAACCAGGGACCTTTCGATCTTCAGTCTAACGCTCTCCCAACTGAGCTATTTCGGCCACAACATGCTCCTGCTTAGCAAGCAGGGATTTCAGTGAGATCACCCTACTCTTTGTCACAGGAGAAGAGCAGAGCAGAGATGAGCCCCCAGACAATAAAAACAGCTGGCCAGTACGGGGATCGAACCCGCGACCTTGGCGTTATTAGCACCACGCTCTAACCAGCTGAGCTAACCAGCCTCCCTTCCCCATCTGTCTCTACCTGATTGAATTAAAAACTGCCTCAATGTTAGTGAATGCAACGAGACAACAAAGCTTCACGTTTTATCCCGACCAAGGGCTCGTCCGGGATTTGAACCCGGGACCTCTCGCACCCAAAGCGAGAATCATACCCCTAGACCAACGAGCCTTCCTGTGCTGGGCCGAGAAAAAAGAGCTACTGCAGCATCAATAAAAGAAGGAACATGAACTAACGTGGAAGCAATCAGAGACCTCGAGACAGTGTTAAAGGCTAACGAACGCAAGTTGGCCTCTTAACTGACCTAAAAATGTGGCTGTGTCTAACATGTAGAGGGATGTTAGGGAGGACAGCTGAAACGGTCAGATGTCACTTAGACCAGCGGTTCTCAATTCCAGTCCTCGAGCCCCCTGCTCTTCACCGTGTTGGTAAAAACCCTTCTTTATATTCATACAAAACATCTCTCACTTTTGTTATCCCCACATCCATCCATTTCTTTAAAAACAATTCTTTGTCCTGTTTT
Organism: Carassius gibelio; assembly: GCF_023724105.1. Lineage (NCBI taxonomy): Eukaryota > Metazoa > Chordata > Actinopteri > Cypriniformes > Cyprinidae > Carassius > Carassius gibelio. The sequence continues at coordinate 51,616,951 of NC_068417.1, forward strand.
CAAATGTTTTTGTTTAAAAACAGAGGTTGATTTAAAATGTTTTCTCTCCCATGTGGATCATACTCAACGTTGTCTAAAAATTTTCCCCAGGCACTAAACATCCTGATCCCCTACAAAACCTCTGTACTACTTCCATTACTTTATTAACACTCTCTATATCCTTAACTATTATTGTTGTATTATCTGCATATTGAAATATTTTTTCATTTCCCCCACTTCCTTCAATGTTTATCCCTCTTATGTCTTCATCTATTTTAACAGCTAATCCCAATGGTTCTGCAACTAAAGAATATAAAAGCGCTGATAATGGACATCCTTGTCTTATTGACCTAGTAATTTTAAAACATTCTGTTAAAAAAACGTTACTCTGTATTCTTGTTATTGCTCCCCTGTATAAAATTGTAATCCACTTGACAAAATTATCCCCAAACCCGTACCTTCTTAAAATTCCAAATTAATAATCATGCTCCACTCTATCAAAGGCCTTTTCAAAATCCAAACTAATAACATATCCTTTTTTGTTTTTTTCTTTCATACATCTTATTCTATCTATTATACTTAAAGTTGTATCTGCTATATCTTTCCCTTTTACTCCATACACTTGATTTGTTTTAATTATGGTTGGCATTACCTCTTTCAATCTATTCGCTAAAACTTTTGTTAAAATTTTCAAATCTGTATTCAGCATTGTAATTGGTCTATAATTTTTTAGGTCTACTTTATCTCCTTGTCTTTTATAAATCAACTTTATTAATCCCATCCCCATTCTCTGATTCATTTCCTCTTTTTTTAAAATGTTCTTTTAAAATACTGGTTAAAAAATCTTTAAAAACTATATAAAATTCACTCCCCAAACCATCTATACCTGGACTTTTATTTTGTTTAATTCACTTATTGCTCTTTTTATCTCTTCTTCTCTTTTCTCTTCATCACAGTCTTTTTTGTCTACTTCTCCTACTGTTGTTTTTATTTGATTTAGTAACTCCAATTTCTCTTCTTCTTTCAACCCCTCAGTACTAAACAGATTTTCATAATATGCTTTTACTTCTTTTAATATTTCCTCATTTGTTTCCGTCACTACACCATTTTTCCCTTTTATTTCTTTAATCATTCCAGCTTTCTCTCTTATTTTTTCTAGATCAAAGAAAAACTTTGTACATTTTTCACCCTCCACAGTATATTTAGCTTTACTCCTTAGTCTTTGCAGCTTCATATTTTTTCTTTCAATAATCCCTCCAATTCTTTTATTTTTTGTATATCTTTTTCCATTCTCATTTAATTCATTTTCCAATTTTTCTCTTATTTCTCTCTCCTTCTTCCTCTTACACATCTGTATTAATTTGCAATACTTTATTGTGAATTTTTTTACTAAATATTTAAAGGGGGGGTGAAATGCTATTTCATGCATACTGAGTTTTTTACACTGTTAAAGAGTTGGATTCCCATGCTAAACATGGACAAAGTTTCAAAAATTAAGTTGTACGTTTGAAGGAGTATTTTTGTTCAAAAAAAACCTCTTCCGGTTTGTCACAAGTTTGGGAAAGTTTTTTTCGAGTATGGCTCTGTGTGACGTTAGATGGAGCGGAATTTCCTTATATGGGTCCTGAGGCACTTCTGCCGGAAGAGCGCGCGCTCCCATATAGCAGAGCACTGAGAGGCTGAGCGCAGCCTGATCAGAGCGAGAGCGTTGCGAAAAGTCACAAAAGAAGTGTGTTTTTGGTTGCCAGGGCAAGACAACCCTGCACAGATTACCAAAAGAGAAACAGCATTAAGGGACCAGTGGATGGAGTTTATTTTTACAGAGCATCAACGGAGTTGTGCAAGTGTTTTTGTTTGTTCCCTGCATTTCGGATTGCACGTCGTTTATTTCTTAAGGATAATGCAGTCCCAACGGAAAAGGGTCACAATTGTGTGTTGGAACCACATGAGGTGAGTAAAACTGCTTCAAATATCTCTGTGTTGTTAGCTTAGCTATCAGCTTGTAAGCACATCAAGTAAACAACATGCGATGTTGTCATCAAACTGCACTTTCCACATGTACAGCTTTAAAAAAAAAAAAAAAAAGACGACATAAAGTGGAACTTAGTCATTTTCCAAAACCGCTAAGCAAATATATACAGTTTCAGTACATACCACATAGCATACTGCTGATGCTGCTCTTGTTAAATTTCAGCCTCTGGATCTGTGTAACAGCTTCCACATGCTCTCAACTCAAAAGCCTACTGGCGCTTGTGATTCTTTAGCTCCGCCCACACGTCACGCCTCTAGGCGCTCGTGTTTTCCCGGGAAAAATCGGTACAGACTATCTTTCTCTTATAAATATAATAAAAATAAAGACTTTTTGGAGTTATGAAGGATGCAGTACTACTCTATAGGTACTCAAGATTAACAGGATATTGAGTGAAAACGAGCATTTCACCCCCCCTTTAACATTTTCCCACCATGTCCTTTTATCTTCACTGTACATTTCATTCTCCTTTTCTTTTTCAATAATTTCTTTAATACTTAACACATACTCCTCATTCTTCAAAACCTCTACATTTAAAACCCATACACCCGGCCCTCTTTTCACTGAACTCCAGTCTACTTGTATAAAAAGTGGTTTATGGTCACTTAAGCTTGATTCTACATATTTCATGTTACCAATAAAACCTTCAATGTTCCTTGTACATAAAATAAAATCAATCCTTGTTTTACACATAAAATTCCCTACTAATTGCCTCCTTGAATATTCTTTCTTTTTTTCATTTCTTTCTCTCCATACATCAATCATATTATTTTCTTCCATTAATAATTTCAGTTCTTTTCTTCCTTTATCATTTTTAAAAACCATTCCCTCACCAATTTCTAATTTACTGAAAACAGTATTAAAATCACCCATCATAATAACTTCTTTATGCTTTTTTAAAAAATCTCTTAATACATTAAAATATTCCTTCTTTTCATTCTCTACAGTCGGTGCATGAATATTAACTACAATAACTTTTTTCTCCTCATACTCCATTTCAACCGCAATACATTTCCCATCTACATCATTATATATTGTTTTACATGATACCCCACAGTTTTCTTTTATTAAAATAGCAACTCCTCTTCCCAGCCTCCCATCACCATTGTTATAAAAAATCTCTCCACTCCAACTTTTCCTTATTTCAGTCATGTACTCTTCCCTCCAGTTAGTTTCTTGTAATAAAATCACATCCTCTCCTTTACACATTTCTTTCACTTTTTCAAATTTTCCTACGTTCGAAAGCCCTCTAGCATTAAAAGTAACAATTCATAAAAGCATAAAACATATAATAACATGCATAAAACCCATAAACTCAGTCCATCTCCTCCAAACCCTTTAGCAGCTCATACTTATTTGCACACTCAATCCCATCTTCTTTAAGCATTCTTTTTCTTGCAGTATCAAGATTGGGCATTACCTTTACAGATCTTCTTCTTTTCGATGATTTCCCCTGCGTCTCCTCATTTTCTTTTCCTTGTTCACACTCTTTTGTAGCATCATTAATTTCTACCGCGTCCATCTCCTTTTGCACACTGTCTGTCACATCCATCGGTGTACATACAATTCCCTCCTGTTGTGCATCATGCAGTACTTTATTCCTTTCATCAACCAGTTCCACATTATCCAAAGCATTTTGCAAGCTGTCCGTCAAATCCATCTGTGTCCAAATTCCCCTATCCTGTTATGTTTGTATGATTGGTTCGGTACACTCTTTCTGTTGTTCTATATCCTTATTTAATTCCAGTCCTTCACCATGTGCTCTTTCTCCAACGTCTCGCTGCTCGTTGTCTCTTTCATGCACCTGCCCGCCCACCTGCTGCTGCTCCTCCTCCTCACCCTGCATCCAACACTCACACTTATTTAAAACCAAATTGCATTCCGGGCACGTCACAGTATTGCAGTTTCTCGCGAAGTGGCCTCTTTCCTCGCATTTTATGACACTTAAACTCCGGGCAGTCCTTCACCACATGACAAGTCTTCACCTGATGGCTGTGCATCACCCTAAAGTATTGTGGACCCTCTGCTGTTTCTATTTTTGTGCTGTACGGTAGGGAGGCCACCTCCTTCGGAAACCGCGCCTTTACATATCTTGTCCCATCCTCGATGCTGGAGCCCGGATAAACACAACGCTTTATTTTTGAAATAGGGGAAACCCCCCAAACCTCCAGTTTATTTAAAATCTCTTCATCAGCAAGGTAGACGGGCAGATGCATGAAAGAGACAACATAATCTCTGTTTTGCAGTTTCTTTATCTCACAGTTCACTCCTTTAATTAACAATCCCTCAGTCAGTTCATCACAAGTTTCTTCTTTTTCCATTGTCAGTTCATATTCCTTTCCTTGTCTTGGCCTCAGTGCTAAGATTTTACCATATCCACATTTGTCCGTCACCGCTTTAATAATATCCACAGCTTTCACCTCACTTACATTCTCCACATTCACAATCACAGTTGCCTCCTTTAAGTATTTCCTTTCACCACATGTATATCTTGCATCTTGATTTTTACCGTGTCCGGCTCGTTGTCGATACTCCAGTCCCGTGTCGTTTGCCATGCATGTCTCTCCAGCCAGTCCGGTGTCGTTTGCCATGCATCTCTCCAGCCAGTCCAGTGTCGTTTGCCAATAATACATCCATTGTACAAAAACACCAAAAAAAACTAGCGAGGTCTGGAATTGTTCCAGAGGAGGGACGGCCTCTTTGCATCAAGCCCGTCATTCCCAGCTATGCCCGTCATTCTTGAAAGACCAGGGGAATTAGCTCAAATGGTAGAGTGCTCGTTTAGCTGGTCTAAGTGACATCTGACAGTTTCAGCTGTCCTCCCTAACATCCCTCTACATGTTAGATACAGCCACATTTTTAGGTCAGTTAAGAGGCCAACTTGCGTTCGTTAGCCTTTAACACTGTCTCGAGGTCTTTGATTGCTTCCACGTTAGTTCATGTTCCTTCTTTTATTGATGCTGCAGTAGCTCTTTTTTCTCGGCCCAGCACAGGAAGGCTCGTTGGTCGAGGTGTATGATTTTCGCTTTGGGTGCGAGAGGTCCCGGGTTCAAATCCCGGACGAGCCCTTGGTCGGGATAAAACGTGAAGCTTTGTTGTCTCATTGCGTTCACTAACATTGAGGCAGTTTTTTATTCAATCGGGTAGAGACAGATGGGGAAGGGAGGCCGGTTAGCTCAGCTGGTTAGAGCGTGGTGCTAATAATGCCAAGGTCGCGTGTTCGATCCCCGTACTGGCCAGCTGTTTTTATTGTCTGGGGCTCATCTCTGCTCTGCTCTTCTCCTGTGACAAAGAGTAGGGTGATCTCACTGAAATCCCTGTTTGCTAAGCAGGAGCTTGTTGTGGCCGAAATAGCTCAGTTGGGAGAGCGTTAGACTGAAGATCTAAAGGTCCCTGGTTCGATCCCGGGTTTCGGCAAAATCTCCCACTCGTTTCCGCTTTTTGAGGCGGGCCAGTGACCAAAAATCACTGGGTTCCAACTTCTCTGTATAACTGCTTCCCCACTGCCACGGAGCTATCTGTTTCCCAGTTGGCCACCAAACAAGCAGTTTCGGTTCCATGGTGTAATCGTCAGCACTCTGGGCTTTGAATCCAGCGATCTGAGTTCGAATCTCGGTGGAACCTGTGTGGTTTCTTGCCGCAGGAAAAGAAAAAAACAGCACTAGTTTGGCACTGGTGACAGTCTTTGTGGCCCTGTGAGCAACGGCTGCTCCAGGTAAGGTTTCATGGTGTAATGGTTAGCACTCTGAATCCAGTGATCCGAGTTCAAATCGCGGTGGGACCACTTTTTGCAACCAATTTGCGCAGGACCATGTCTGAAATATTTTTGGCAGCTTTGAGTCCAAAAAAATTAACTAACGTAGAGACTGTGGCAGCATTGCATCGATGCCCAGTCGGTCTCTTTAGGGCAGTGGTTCTCAAACCTGTCCTGGAGGCACCCCTGCCCTGCACAGTTTGATTGTCTCCCTTATTAGACACACCCAAATAAGGTCTTGCGGTCTCTATCAATGAGTTGATGATTTGAAACAGGTGTGATAGATGAGGGAAACATTCAAAATGTGTAGGGCAGGGGTGCCTCCAGGACAGGTTTGAAAACCACTGCTTTAGGGAACTGTGTGAAAATGGCAATGTTTTGCAACCAATTTGCACAGGACCATGTCTGAAATACTTTTTGGCAGCTGTGAGACCCAAAAAAAGCTAACGTGGGAGTGTCGCAGCATTGCGTCAGTGCTAGACACACCCAAATCAGGTCTTGCAGTCTCTATTAATGAGCTGATGATTTGAAACTGGTGTGTTAGATGAGGGGAAATGCAAAATGTGCAGGGCAGGGATGCCTCCAGGACAGGATTGAAAACCACTGATTTAGGGATGTGTGAGTAAAAGGGCATGAGCCAACTTGGAGAATGCGGGCATCGATCCCGCTACCTCTCGCTTGCGCCTACTGCTTTCCACCGACTGAGCCGAAGTAAGCCCAAAGTAAGCCCACATGAACCAATCGCGTTTCACCTGTGGCTTACTTTTGACAAATCGCGTTTCGCCTGTGGCTTACTTTTGACAAATCGCGTTTCCCCTGTGGCTTACTTTTGACAAATCGCGTTTCGCCTGTGGCTTACTTTTGATCAATCGAGTTTCTCTTCTGGGGCTTACTTTCCTCCAATCGCGTTTCTCTCCCGTGGCCTCCTTTTGACCAATTGACCAATGTTTATAAATAAAACATTGAGAGTCTTAACTAAAAACAAACAAAAAAGGCCAAATGTATCCATATGAGCAAAAGTATATGGGAATAGTGCTCATTTTAATTTGGGTAGACCAGAAAGTTAAAAACACTGAAAAATGGCTGAGATTTTAAGAGGTAAAAGCACCTGGTGTAACCCTGGGGTAAGATGACCACTTTTGAAGTATTATATATTTAATGTAATATTTTATAGCCTGGTGTGTGTAGTCATGGTTTAAGATGAAAGCATTGGAAATAAAAGGAAATTTCAGACTTCATACTGACATTACATATTTTATATGTCAGGGATTCCTGTCCTTTGTAGAAAACTCATCTTCAGGACAGTTTATGTCATGGCCAAGTTTATTACCACAGTAATATAGTTTATGCGTAGCTTGTTAAATTATTGTTACACACTTAACATACAGGTGTCTTTCAGATTGCAAAAGATAGTAGTCTTTTTCTGATTTTCATTCCAGAAAATGTATGCATATCCCTCTTTTCAACGCCAATCGGCAACATCAAGCCGACTCCTCATGGCGCCTTCGGCGGAGGCGAAGTGCCTTGAAAATTTGGAGTCTGGAAGGGCCAAACCTAAGGAGGAGGTGCTGTCAGAGGCCAGTACTTTTGTCAGCACGAACGGTGGAGACCCCAGTGACCAGTTTTTAGTACTGGCTCACTGCAAACTTCAGTTTGGGAAGTACCAGGGCCAGAGATTTAGATGGCTCCTGGAAAACTCTCTGGGGTATGCCGTGTATTTGGTGCTCAGCATTTCCACTGAGACAGCGCAGACAACACCCCTGTCACAAAATAAACAACTGTTCCTACAGTACACTTCTCAAATTAGAGAGATGGCAGAAGAAGTGGAAAAGTATCAGAGGAAGCAGGAAATGCAGGCAGAAGCCCGGGCAACTGGAGACCAGGGCTGCTTGATGGTGGAGTTTGGTGACTTCCAGGGCCGCTCCATGAAAGATGTTTATGAGGACCAGAGCAAGGAGGCTCAAGCCCTCATCAGGTACCTCATTAAGGCAGATGCCAGGCCCAAAACCAACATGGCCATTTTCAAGACATATGTCCTGAAAAGACGGGCTTCTGCTGTGGTCACCAGCGTACGTCAGCCTGCACCTCACGCTGCAACCTCCAGTGCTTCTGCAACCACTGCACCTCCACCTGCACCTATCCAAACTGGTGTACAGAAGACCGCAACTGTGAAAGCGCTGTTGGCGCGTGGCAAAAATTTGTCTCCTTCACAGCTGGCGAAAAAACTCACGTCACCAGTTAAACCCTGTGAGTAGGAGTGTGAATATAGAATTTTACCTACAGCATTTCTTCATATATTAATTTATCATTATGGCAAACTTGTCAACTTGCTGTTTCCAGATCCATTATTGCAGTCCACTTTACCTCCTCCAGCAGCAGAACCCCCAGCCAAACATTTGACCCCGATACAGCTTTTCGCTACTGGTAAGTAAGCACCATCTTACATATGTTTGTCTCTGTGTATTGTTCACAATGATAGTTTTAACATTTGTGCTCCAGGCAAGTCCGTTCCCACTGCTGAAGATGACGATGAGGAGCTGGTATTTGCTGCATCACAATGTGAAGCACAGCTAAATACAGGTGTGGCATATGACACAAATGCAAATATTACAAGAATGTTTTGTAAAAACACAATGAGAAGCGTTATTTCTTGGGGGAAAATAATCAACATTTTAAAATATTTTTTGTTTACAATACAGAATTATGTCATGTCATGCCTCAAGCGGGATGCTTTCTTGAGTGCACTTCTTCAAAACCGTAAGGATGTCCAAAGGTGTCAGTGTATTTATTTGCGTTTCCGAACTTACCCGTTGTTAGATAATCACTAGATAACTTTTTCACACCGCTTGCTCTTCTCACTCACTCTTCATCTCCCCCTGAGCAGACAGGATGGTGGAGATTCATTGTTCTAATGATTAGAGGAACAGTTTTTCCTTACTCTATCTGTGTGTATGCTTCATGTCCGTGGGCTTCGTTGCTTTACACTTAATTCATCACACCACATTTTCCTTCCTCCATTCCATCTGATCCTCATTCTCAGTCAGCTGCACTGATTCCATTCTCCTTAAATTAATAAAGTGTATGCTGGGTTATGTGCTTCCTTAACACTAGTACCACTTTCTTCACTCTCGTTCCTAAAAATAACATAATAATTATGAATACTTGTCCAAAAATTGTGCTTTGCAGGTTGTTTGTGCGCTGCATTTATGGCATATTACTATCAAATGCAACAGTCATCCTTATTGTTTTTTTTTTTTACTATTCACTCAGAGGACTGTGCTGCTCCATCTCCATCAGTGGAAACTGCCAAGGCACCAGCTCCTTCACATCACCGGCCACCAGCTGAGCTTCCAAGTCACTGGAAAGATCAACTTCCACCTTTCCAGCATGAGTGGATCCGGAACACACTGTTTAAGGCCAACCCACGAACCGGCAAGCCAGAACTAGTGTCCCAGCTGAAACTTTGGTGGTATCCTCCTCAGCCCCCTTTAATAAACACTCAGCCCCCTGCCTCACCTGACCTCTTCTTCTGTCGGCCCCTTTTCTTATGGATAACGCTGAAGATGTGGTTATTTCCTCTCGTCTGTGTTCGCCCAGACTGTGGTAGGCACAGACTAACTGCGGCAGGAATTTACCGTACCGTGCGTAAGGTCTTGGACATCGACGGGTGGTATGACCTTGCCACTGAGTATCTGGAGTGCAAACGCTGCAAAAAGAAATATCCTGCCTGGTCCGAGGACATCCTAGGACAGCTGGATATGGGCCACCGCAGTCAGTTTCCAGCTTTGCTGACATACAGGTAATTCATAATGACAATCATTCATTATTAGGTGCTTTTATGTGGGTTATTTTTTACCAGCTAAAGCATTTGCATGATTATACTGTTGTTTCCTTAGATACTCATGTGACAACCGGGTGCTGAGGATGATGAGGGAGAGGACACTGGGCAACAGTGTGACTCAGCTTTACAGGAAGCTGATGGAACAGCACAGTGAGGCATGGACACAGCGTGTCTTGCAGTACCTGACTGCCTGTGAACCATTCACAAGGTCCTCCCTTGTGCAGCCTCCTGTGTTTGCTGATCCTCCACTTTTACCTGCTTTGCCTAAACCTAAGTGGCTGTTAGCCGTGTATGCCAGGGATGTTCTGGGGCGACTGCACGAGGTCAAGGCCAAATTAACATCTGTCTTTGGCTGTGTTCTCAAGATGGATTCGACAAAAAAGGTATCAAAGCCCTGTTTATATCCAGAAATTTGCCAGATATGGATATGGCACGGATATGGCACAGATATGGCACATTTTTTTTACTCTTTTATTTTTCCCAATAGGTCACAAAGAAACTTGCCGGTGCTGCTTCAGGAACAGCTGCCTGGTGCACAAATGTCGGAAACGAACACGGCCAGGTCCTTGTCTCTGTGCTGACAGCTGCCGAGGGACATGGACTGGACTCCATGGCAGCTGGTCTGATGAAACGCTACCGAGAGGCAGGAGAGGCAGCCCCAAAAGTGATGTACGTGGACAGGGACTGCTGCAGTCAGTACGGCCAATCGCGGGTGAAGATCATGTTTTTGGAGTGGGATGAGCTTGTAGTGCGCCTCGACATCTGGCACTTCATGCGGCGATTTGCTGCAGGTGTCACGACAGAGGCTCATCCGCTCTATGGGATCTTCATGGCACGTCTGTCCACGTGCATCTTTCAGTGGGATCCAGAGGATGTGGCTGCTCTTCGCTCCGCAAAAGAGGGTGACCTGGCGGCAAAGAAGACTGGCCACATCTCAGAAAAGGCGGTCAGTGCTCGCATTACCCGGAGGGAGTTGGCACTGCACTGCCGGAGGAGGACCAGGGGGGTGGAGGAGACCACCAGATTGATTGGGTCACTGATTGATCAGTTTGACAGTGCGGATGGGAAGGACACCCTGGGAGTTCCTCTGCTGGACCACGAACGGATCCAGCAGATATGGAAGGAACAGCGCAAGAACGTCCAGTGTATCCAAGACCCAGAGGACTTTCCGCTGTACATGAAGACAGGGACACTGAAGAAAGGCGGCGTGGAGCTGTGCTGCTACAGGTGTGCTCGTGGCTCTACCTCCTTGGAGTCATTCCACCTCCACCTGAACCGTTTTATTCCAGGTATTACATGCATATGGATTATTCATTTTTCTGTAGAAAATATAAGCACTGTAACTGCTTCCATCACTTTAAAGTAATGCCGCATTAATAAATGTCACACTCTACATTATACTTTTTAATGTCATAAGCATTGACAAAGCTGTCTTTACTAACAAGTCACTAGTAACACATGACTAAGTGACAATCATTTTTAATATAGTTACAAAACTCTATTAAATGTAGTATACAAATTACTTCAGAGCACCTTATGTGTAGTACATATATTGTACATATGTGACACATAAAACCCTTTTTTATATATTTTTTGATATTATTTAACTTTTAGGAACCAGTGCCAGCGATGCGCATTTTCAGGCCTATCTCCTTGAGGGCTTGATGCGTTGGAATGATGACCGAATGGAAGACGCCATAAAACGGGCGTCCTCCATTCGGACATATGGCAGTGCCATGAGCGAGGCTGTTGACCGGCTTAGCCGAACAGTCTTTGGGAAGCCCTGGGATGAGCGCTATCGCCCTCCTGGAGCATATACAGGTAAGACATTTAATTATTTCTTTTGCAATATTCTATTAAGTTATTAGAGTATTAGAGCCTCCAATGTACTTGATCAATTATTAAGAACACTTTTTTTATTATTTTATTATTGTAGGTGAATTGCTGGGAATCGAGTACCTTTACAGCCAGACTGGCAAAACACTGACTCCAGTGCTCCAGAACCCAGAGGAGGAAGACCGGTTGGTGGAGGAGGTTGATGATCAGGACCTGCTAGATGAGGGGTTTGAGGAAGAGAGCATGGAGGACATCACAGTTCCAGTGCTGCCTCAGAAACACCCCCTCATCTTTGCCTCTGCCTCAGTCCCCAGCATCACTGGCTGAGCCGTCCACATCATCTGGAGGAGAGGGACAGCATCTCGCCCCTGCCTCTTCAGTGCTGTCACAGACATCTGACACTGGAAGCAGTGTCTCCGGCGAGGCTCAGGTACGACACTCTAAGGGCTTTATTTCGTTTCAGTCTCGTTTTATTCCACATACACTACAAGCAAGTTTTTTTTTTGTTTTTTTTTACTTTATTATTATTATTATTATTATAAGGTTAAAAATAGCTTCTAGAGATTTTTGTTTAGGTTTCTTTGATGAATAGAAAGTTCAGTGTATATTGTAAGATTATAAATGTCTTTATCATCAATTTAATGCGTCCTTGCTAAATAAAAGTATTAATTTCTATAATTTAATAATAAATATATAATGATTTAAATGTTCTGACTCCACACTTTTGAAGGGTATAGTGTATAATATTAAAAAAGCTTTTTATTACAGATAAATTCTTATCTTGGATCCTTCTATTCATCAAAGAATCTTGAACAAAATGTACACAACTGTTTTAAATATTGATAATAATATCAATAAAAAAAGGTTTCTAGAACAACAAATTTCTGAAGATCATGTGACACTGAAGACTGGAGGAATGATGCTGAAAATACAGCTGTGCATCACAGGAATAAATTACACTTTAAACTATATTCAAATAGAAAGCATTTTTATTTTAAATAGTAAAATTATTTCACAATATAATGGCTTTTGCTGTATTTTGAATAAAATAAATGCAGGCTTGTTGAGCAGAATTCTTTAAAAAATGTCAAAAATATTTCTGTTCAAAGGCTTTTGACTGGAAGTGTATATTAACACTAATCTGCATTTACTAGGGAGCAGTCATTGGACCTGATGGCATCGCTGGGTGGGACAAGGTCCAGGATCTGGCTGGTTTCCTGGTGGGTCTTCGTGAGGCTCCTTACCTCACCGACCTGCAGGTTACAGAGCCCATCCAGCTGTGGACCGCTCTCCCTGATGTTGATAAACAGCGGGTCAACTATCAGCCTCGACATCAGCCTCAGCTGACACATGGGCGCTTTAAGGCACCGAAGCGGTCCGGAGTCACACCGGGTGTGGAGAGTGTGAAACGGTGTCTGATTGGACATCCTGGGGGTCCAGCACAGTGGCCCAGCACCAGCCGCTTGGTTGAGGCCATTTGTATGAAGCTGTGTGCTTTACACAAGTCACCGACCAAGAAGGCTGGAGTTTCCACCCCCAGGTGGTCTAAAATCCTTTCGGATTACCACCACATCCGAGAGCTGGTGCTTAACAATCAAAGGCTGATGGATGAAACAATGATCCAGCTGTTTGAGCTGAACCAGAGGACACTCATTCAGTGGTAAGCAAGGCACATTATTTGGTTCCAGTGAACTGAATACTTCTGTACACACACACAAATACACATATATATATATATATATATATATTTTACAAGTAATTTACTTTCAGGTTTCAACGGCAGCAGAAGAATCAGGAATTGAGTGTCCTCGTCCAGGGACTGACTCCATCTGACCCAATAGATGTGGCTGATGTGCAGCTTCCTCTGCCGAGGGAAAAATTGGATGACGTGCCATCAACATCAGGCCCAAAACATCAATTTATCCTTCCGCCAAATCGAGAAGGACAGGCTCCAATTCTGCGACCGGGTCGCCGGCCCGCTGCTGCCAAAAGGGAGTGCCCTATCGCACCCGTCCCCACAGCAGCAGGAGTTGTGCAGCCCATTTCAGCACCTGGGTCACTGTTAGGCACACTAGTGCTTAACCCAGACATGACTGTGTCAATAGTGATTCCATCTGCTGGTGCTTTGACATCCGGTCCAGGCCCAGCTCCGCCTGCTCCAGTGCCTGCTCCAGTGCCTGCTCCAGTGCCTGCTCCAGTGCCTGCTCCAGTGTCTGCTCCAGTGCCTGCTCAAGTGCCTGCTCCAGTGTCTGCTCCAGTGCCTGCTCAAGTGCCTGCTCCAGTGCCTGCTCCAGTGCCTGCTCAAGTGCCTGCTCAAGTGCCTGCTCCAGCGCCTGCTCCAGCGCCTGCTCCAGTGTCTGCTCAAGTGCCTGCTCCAGTGCCTGCTCAAGTGCCTGCTCCAGTGCCTGCTCAAGTGCCTGCTCAAGTGCCTGCTCAAGTGCCTGCTCCAGTGCCTGCTCCAGTGCCTGCTCCAGTGTCTGCTCAAGTGCCTGCTCCAGTGCCTGCTCCAGTGCCTGCTCCAGTGCCTGCTCAAGTGCCTGCTCAAGTGCCTGCTCCAGTGCCTGCTCCAGTGCCTGCTCAAGTGCCTGCTCCAGTGCCTGCTCCAGTGCCTGCTCAAGTGCCTGCTCAAGTGCCTGCTCAAGTGCCTGCTCCAGTGCCTGCTCCAGTGTCTGCTCCAGTGTCTGCTCCAGCGCCTGCTCCAGTGCCTGCTCAAGTGTCTGCTCCAGTGTCTGCTCCAGTGCCTGCTCCAGTGCCTGCTCCAGCGCCTGCTCCAGTGCCTGCTCCAGCCCCTGCTCCAGTGCCTGCTGCTCCTGTGTCCCGTTACACCCAGAGGAACAGGCGCCGGAGGGCCCTGGAGACGGAAAGCGGAGTCCATAAGAGGAAGTATGTGCGAGGGGTTACTTTTAACACATGCAGCAAATGTGGGCAGCCCAAAACTAAAGAGTTTGGTCATAGCCGATATGGGAATGCCACATTTTGCTCACGCTCCTCTAATGGAAAAACTTTAGATGATTGGTTGGCAGAACAGCGGCAGGCAAAATAAATGACAAACTCCGCCTCCATTGTAAATAATGTGTATATTTTGTATATATTATATGGGCCCACTCTTTTCATATATATTTTTTTATATAAGTAGTACATAATATCTTTCCTGTATATATAAATATTGTTTATATTATATGGGCCCACTCTTTTCATAATTTTTTTTATATTGTGTGTATGTATGTGTGTGTGTTCATTTTAATAAAACATTTTGTATATATTACTTGGGCCCACTCTTTCGTATTGTGCTTTTTATATTCTGTGTATGTACAGTATGTGTTTGTACTAATTTTAATAGAACATTTTTTGATAAGATAAAAAAAATCTGCTAAATCATATCAATCAAATCATATCCACACACACAAAACGTATTTGAAGAAACGTTTTTTATTAATTTTATTTAAACACAAACATTTAAATACACACACACAAATCTATGTAATATAAAATCAATCAATTGTATGTCATAGATAACAAAATAAAAGTCTCGGTTTATTGCATGCTTAAAAATACACGTCGAGGACATATGACGTCACGGCTCATCCGAGAGAGCACGGGATCGAATCCAGGCCGCGGAGGGTAGAGTTGTCTCACATGTAATTAAAACTCTTCAAAACGAAGAGAAATATACCCCGAGTATTGCAGCAGGGGAAATCTTTCGGCGTTTTCACGTGTTCTGCGTCTTTTTCGCTTGCGGGCGGGGCTCAAAGATTGGACCCCTTCCTTTGCGCAGCGAGCGCTCTACCATTTGAGCTAATTCCCCTGGCCTTTCAAGAATGACGAGCATAGCTGCGAATGACCGGCTTGATGCAAAGAGGCCGTCCCTCCTCTGGGCTTGCACCTTTGCACTGGCCGCGATTGTGTTGTCGAATTAACAAAGAGATTTAGCTTTTGTGTTAAAGGACCTTCTCGGTCTTGTTACGCCAGTATGCATGTGCGGATTCTTGTATTATGCAGACTACCTTGCATCACTCGGGTCATGCAGACAACTTCTCACCTCTTTTTCTCACACTGACTTAAAGAATAAGGAAGCGGTTCTCCATTCCAGTCCTCGCTCCCCAAAGGTCTGCATATTTTGCATGTCTCTCTTTGTTAGCACACCTGATTCGGATAATCAGCTCATTAGAAGTGAGCTCCTTGCGATTGACATGGTCCCTACACAGTGTTCATTGCTCCCCACTCCCTGAGCAGGGGAAATCCGTCGAAGTTTACTTCACTTTGGAACATTGGTTCACGGATTTGCGCTGCGCAACGTCTTCACACATGGACAAGTGTGACATCATATACCTCTGTACACCTCTGTGTTAGTCACTTTGAACTGAACGTACACATACGCTTTGAACTTGAATCACGGAGGGATGTCATGTGATGTCCACTTCTCAGGGCACTTACGTTTGA
Organism: Carassius gibelio; assembly: GCF_023724105.1. Classification (NCBI taxonomy): domain Eukaryota; kingdom Metazoa; phylum Chordata; class Actinopteri; order Cypriniformes; family Cyprinidae; genus Carassius; species Carassius gibelio. Next base: position 51,632,830 of record NC_068417.1, read on the forward strand.
ATGGAACAAATGTCTGAAGCTATACGAGAAACATACAAAATGTGAAGAGCAGGGGGCTCGAGGACTGGAATTGAGAACCGCTGGTCTAAGTGACATCTGACAGTTTCAGCTGTCCTCCCTAACATCCCTCTACATGTTAGATACAGCCACATTTTTAGGTCAGTTAAGAGGCCAACTTGCGTTCGTTAGCCTTTAACACTGTCTCGAGGTCTTTGATTGCTTCCACGTTAGTTCATGTTCCTTCTTTTATTGATGCTGCAGTAGCTCTTTTTTCTCTGCACAGCACAGGAAGGCTAGTTGGTCTAGGGGTATGATTCTCGCTTTGGGTGCGAGAGGTCCCAGGTTCAAATCCTGGACGAGCCCTTGGTCGGGATAAAACGTGAAGCTTTGTTGTCTCGTTGCGTTCATTAACCTTGAGGCAGTTTTTTATTCAATCGGGTAGAGACAGATGGCGAAGGGAGGCCGGTTAGCTCAGCTGGTTAGAGCGTGGTGCTAATAATGCCAAGGTCGCGTGTTCGATCCCCGTACTGGCCAGCTGTTTTTATTGTCTGGGGGCTCATCTCTGCTCTGCTCTTCTCCTGTGACAAAGAGTAGGGTGATCTCACTGAAATCCCTGCTTGCTAAGCAGGAGCTTGTTGTGGCCGAAATAGCTCAGTTGGGAGAGCGTTAGTTTGAATCCAGCGATCTGAGTTCGAATCTCGGTGGAACCTGTGTGCTTTCTTGCCGCAGGAAAAGAAAAAAACAGCACTAGTTTGGCACTGGTGACAGTCTTTGTGGCCCTGTGAGCAACGGCTGCTCCAGGTAAGGTTTCATGGTGTAATGGTTAGCACTCTGAATCCAGTGATCCGAGTTCAAATCGCGGTGGGACCACTTTTTGCAACCAATTTGCGCAGGACCATGTCTGAAATACTTTTTGGCAGCTTTGAGTCCAAAAAAATTAACTAACGTAGAGACTGTGGCAGCATTGCATCGATGCTCAGTTGGTCTCTTTAGGGCAGTGGTTCTCAAACCTGTCCTGGAGGCACCCCTGCCCTGCACAGTTTGATTGTCTGCCTTATTAGACACACCCAAATAAGGTCTTGCGGTCTCTATCAATGAGTTGATGATTTGAAACAGGTGTGATAGATGAGGGAAACATTCAAAATGTGTAGGGCAGGGGTGCCTCCAGGACAGGTTTGAAAACCACTGCTTTAGGGAACTGTGTGTAAAATGGCAATGTTTTGCAACCAATTTGCACAGGACCATGTCTGAAATACTTTTTGGCAGCTGTGAGCCCCAAAAAAAGCTAACGTGGGAGTGTCGCAGCATTGCGTCAGTGCTCAGTCGGTCTCTTTAGGGCAATGGTTTTCAAACCTTTTCCTGGAGGCAACCCTGTCCTGAACATTTCGTATGTCTCCCTTATTAGACACACCCAAATCAGGTCTTGCAGTCTCTATTAATGAGCTGATGATTTGAAACTGGTGTGTTAGATGAGGGGAAATGCAAAATGTGCAGGGCAGGGATGCCTCCAGGACAGGATTGAAAACCACTGATTTAGGGATGTGTGAGTAAAAGGGCAGGAGCCAACTTGGAGAATGCGGGCATCGATCCCGCTACCTCTCGCATGCTAAGCGAGCACTCTACCATTTGAGCTAATTCCCCTGGTCTTTCAAGAATGACGAGCATAGCTGCGAATGACCGGCTTGATGCAAAGAGGCCGTCCCTCCTCTGGGCTTGCACCTTTGCACTACCTTGCATCACTCGGGTCACGCAGACAACTTCTCACCTCTTTTTCTCACACTGACTTAAAGAATAAGGAAGCGGTTCTCCATTCCAGTCCTCGCTCCCCAAAGGTCTGCATATTTTGCATGTCTCTCTTTGTTAGCACACCTGATTTGGATAATCAGCTCATTAGAAGTGAGCTCCTTGCGATTGACATGGTCCCTACACAGTGTTCATTGCTCCCCACTCCCTGAGCAGGGGAAATCCGTCGAAGTTTACTTCACTTTGGAACATTGGTTCACGTATTTGCGCTGCGCAACGTCTTCACACATGGACAAGTGTGACATCATATACCTCTGTATACCTCTGTGTTAGTCACTTTGAACTGAACGTACACATACGCTTTGAACTTGAATCACGGAGGGATGTCGTGATGTCCACTTCTCAGGGCACTTACGTTTGAATGGAACAAATGTCTGAAGCTATACGAGAAACATACAAAATGTGAAGAGCAGGGGGCTCGAGGACTGGAATTGAGAACCGCTGGTCTAAGTGACATCTGACAGTTTCAGCTGTCCTCCCTAACATCCCTCTACATGTTAGATACATCCACATTTTTATGTCAGTTAAGAGGCCAACTTGCGTTCGTTAGCCTTTAACACTGTCTCGAGGTCTTTGATTGCTTCCACGTTAGTTCATGTTCCTTCTTTTATTGATGCTGCAGTAGCTCTGTTTTCTCGGTCCAGCACAGGAAGGCTAGTTGGTCTAAGGGTATGATTTTCGCTTTGGGTGCGAGAGGTCCCGGGTTCAAATCCCGGACGAGCCCTTGGTCGGGATAAAACGTGAAGCTTTGTTGTCTCGTTGCGTTCATTAACATTGAGGCAGTTTTTTATTCAATCGGGTAGAGACAGATGGCGAAGGGAGGCCGGTTAGCTCAGCTGGTTAGAGCGTGGTGCTAATAAGGCCAAGGTCGCGGGTTCGATCCCCGTACTGGCCAGCTGTTTTTATTGTCTGAGGGCTCATCTCTGCTCTGCTCTTCTCCTGTGACAAAGAGTAGGGTGATCTCACTGAAATCCCTGCTTGCTAAGCAGGAGCTTGTTGTGGCCGAAATAGCTTTACCTGACAACCACAAGTCTGTAAAATTAATCCAATAGTATGCCGACTTCTATCTTTTAAAAACCAATCACGTTATGACCTCTATCTTTTGAAAACCAATCATGTTACGACTTCTATCTTTTAAAAACCAATCACGTTACGACTTCTATCTTTTATAAATCAATCACGTTGCGATCTCTATTTTTCCGCGTCCAATGAAATGGCAAGGTCTATTTCTCATACACCAATCACGCACGTCCTCGCCAATTGCATGTAATCTCCGCTCAGGTAACGTTAAATTATTTACATTCCGCTCATGTATGTTATTTATATCTTGATATGAATGAAATGGTTTAGGATTTTTGTTCTTTACGAATAGCAAGATTGGCCATGTAAATTAGCCTATGATTACCCCTTGATACTACGTAACGTCAACTGTCACTGATGTGTAAATACTATTACGACCGGAGCTAACGTAACTGTAAATATGTCGAATTTAACCGATTAACAAGTTTTCTCAATGAAAAAAAAAAGCTTTTTATTTAATTGTCATAAGGTTCCACAGCTTTTTCCAAATGCGGCATTTGAACACACAAAATAAATTTGGAAAATGTTAATGTTTTGTTTAACTTTTACACGTATGTTATATGTTTGTACATATGTTATGACCAGTCAAAAGAAGTGAATGGATAAGTTTATACATTCAGGTTCATGCCCTTATCACATGGACACAGTTGAAAGACCACAATATGTTTAATCTGAGTATTTGTTTTAGTCAAATTAATCCATAATGCTATATATTTATTTATTTATTTATACTCATAAACGTGTTGTATGAGCCTAGGTCATTGAGACATACAGCCATAATAGAAAGATCTATCACAACTTGTTAAGACTCTAATTGTTCTTATACTTTTGTTCTTGTTATAATCTTATTATATGTATTTTTTTATATTTGTACAAACATACACACATAGATACAAACATACATATATATATATATATATATATATATATATATATATAAATGTTATATAATTGTTTTGACATTATATATATGACTGAATTGTGCAATTGAAATGTTTCCTCTTGGCATGAATATAGCCCCTGCTGCTGACATGGCATTAAATAATAAATAAATAAATCACAACATGTTATATGTAAGATAATATGTGTATTATAATGAACTTATAATCTGCTATAATATGGCGGTCGTTCTGGACCAGGAACACAACTAGCTATCATGAAATGAACACAGCAGGAGGGTAAATGCTACAGGCTACAATGGCAGTTAGTGTAACGTGTTATGTAGTGTTTCAGGCAACGACATGGCTTCAGCTAAGTCTCACAAAGGCATGAGTAATGCTGAATGGCTTGCGCGTCTGGAGAGTTTTGCCCAAACAGGAGTTTGGCCATCTACGCAGGGGAATAGACATTCTCCCTGAGAAAAAAGATGGCATGAGATGTATCAGAAGGTAAGTTATGCAGCTCGATTCATGGGCAAACTAACAAACTTTTTTGACAATACATTGTGGTATTTTTATTTATGTGTATGGTTAAGTAATTACATGTAAATACAATGTTATATTGATATAATTATGATGACTTATAGCTGTTTTGAGATCCAGTGTCAGAGGTATAATTCATGTTCACAGATAGAAAAGTGCCCACTGCAAATGAGGGGACAGACCACTCTTCTGAAGGAAGCTCAGACATGTATTTGTGGCTTTCACAAGGTAACTTCAATTAGCCTGGTTCAAGTTGCATAAATAGATAGATGTGTTTGCAACATCAATGTGTCTTTATATCTAAAATCACATTAGGAAGACTGTTTTGTACTTTATGCATGTCACAGGTTCATCCACAAGTCACAGGGGAAGCATCACAGAGCACCCCGGCCCAAAGCACACCCTCTGTCAGTGATGTGTCATGTCCTGCAAAGAGACCTAAACTGACATTGTCAATGGTAAGCAAACCACACTATTGCATGCATCACTGCAGATACTGAAACATCTCAACCTTTAACTATAGTGTTAGGGTTTTGTTATCACTAACCATGACAAATCTTTTTAGTTTGAAAAGTCAAGGTTTGGAGGCTCACATGTGGCAGCAGCAAAACCTAATTTGAGCACCCAGAGGAAAACCTCTCAGGTTAATATTAAAAGACATCAAGACTTTTATAATGTCATCATGACTTTATCACTATGTAATTTTAATGTATTAAAAACATGGCAATCCCCTTAATAGATTATTCATAATGTTTGACTCCACAGATGTTAGAGCACTCCAGTTCAGCTACAGTTTCATGTCCACCCTCTGATCCTCATCCTCCTCCATCCCCCAAACCTCATCAGCCCGTCATCCAGTCCTCCTCTTCCTTCTTCCTTCCTCCACCTCAGAGTTCACAACGCATCAAAAAAACAGCAACGCCATCAACTGTTTCTGAGAATACTGTTGTGAGGAGCCCAGTAAGATCTCATTCAAAATATAGCCATGTCTTCATCATTTAATGCTCTCTTAGCTTTTATTTAAACCAGTGTTTTTGATAATATCAGCAGGTCTCATCTCAGCCAGAAGATCTCCCCCTTCTGTGGCCACAGACAATGCCACAGCAAGACCAGAAGTGGGTGTCAGAAGCACTTTTTAGGGTTGGTGCAAAGGGAAAGCTGGAGCTGCGTGAAAACCTACAGTTGTGGTATCACCCCCCACCACCAGCCCTGTTGTACCACCAAGCTCCAACACCTGATAGGTTTTTTTCACAGCGTCTCTTGCTCTGGATGCCATATAAGCTGTGGAAGGTGCGGCTCCAGTGTACTAACCCTGCCTGTGCCAGGCAACAGCTGTGTGGTGGTGGACTGCACAGGAGGGTACGACAGGTGTTAGACATTGACAGATACTACAACCTGGTGACAGAGACCCTGATCTGCACCAGGTGTAGAACCAGCTATCTGTCCTGGAGTCAAGCTGTGCTGCAGCAGTTGGACCTGGCCCATCGATCTGAATTCAGGGTCATCCTCACACGCAAGTAATTATTTTGCAGTCATTTTCACTTATGTACTACCCTTTCTGATAAATATTTCCTACAATAATTAGATACCTTATAATAAGATACTTAAATGAATACTTTTTTCCAAGGTATGCCTGTGACATTTGGGTTCTTCGCTTGCTGCGTGAGAGGGGCATGGGGAATGGCCCAGTGAGGATCATCGGCCAGCTGAGAGAGAACCACAGTGAGGAGTGGTTGAAACGTGCGCTTCGGTACACATCAGAGTGTGTGGCCTTTTTTGATAATCGTGGCCTGCATCCGCTGCACTTCCAGGAGCCACCACCACTTGCTTCAGTACCCAGCTACAAATGGCTCCTCACTGTATATAGTCAGGACATTCTCAACAGGCTCGATCACATAAAGGCCAGCATAACATCCACGTATGGATCAATCTTAAAAATGGATTCAACTAAGAAGGTCAGATAAGCTGCTTAATTGACTGTACCCTTATCTATGATGTATTGTTAGACCAAGAGAGCTTTATTTTTTTCAGTGTAACTGATTTGGATGCATGTTGTATTATTTGCTATGCTTATTGTTTCTTTCAGATCACCAAGAAGTTGAGCGGGCCTGCGAAAGGCACAGCACAGTGGCTTACCTCAGTGGGCAATGAGATAGGTCAGGTGCTGATGAGTGTCCTGACTGCGAATGAAGGGGCTGGGTTAGACCTCATGGCTGCAGGGCTCATGGAGCGATACCGGAGTGCTGGTGTTGATCCTCCCACTATCATTTATGTGGACTGTGATTGTTGCAAGAAAGTGGGAGAGACTAAATTGAAGAGGCGGTTCAGCGGCTGGCCAGATGTCATCGTCCGCCTAGACATTTGCCATTTTATGCGACGTCTGGCAGTAGGGTGCACCACTGACGCCCACCAGTTGTACCCTACTTTTATGGCAAGGCTGTCATCCTGTATTTTTGAGTGAGATGCAGGGGATCTCACTCTGCTGAGACAGGCCAAAAGGGAGCAACTCATCCAACAGGGCTGGCCTACTCTGTCGGAGGCAGAACTGGACCATCATTTAACTAAAGCTGAGCTGCTCCAGCACTGCAGGAGGAGAACACGGGGAGAAGAAACCACTTTCCGCCTCCTTGATATGCTCATCAGAGAGCTCATGGGTGGCAAGGGGAATGATGCTCTTGGTGTTCTGGAATGTCCAGAGGCGGCACATCACCTGTATCCAAGACCCTCCAAATGTGCCGCTCTATACTGAAACTGGAACTACAAGCAAGGGTGGGGTGGTTCTAAAAACTTATCGTTGTGCCAGAGGCTCCACATCCCTGGAATCATTTCACTGCCACCTAAACAGATTTATTCCAGGTTTGTCATGTCAGAATATACCATATTTTGCCACTAATTCCTGTTTATCAAGATATTTGCAGATTAAATTTTATGTTTTGCATTTTCTCAAAGCAATATTTGGCTTTCTATTTCTTTTTCTAGGGAATAGCGCAAACAGCCTGAACTTCCAGATTTATCTCCTGGAAGGTTTATTACGCTGGAATCAGGACCGCGCTGAAGCTGCTGTTGCAGATGGAGGTTCAACTCTGCGCTCTTACACAGGGGAGCTGGTTTACTCTGTCAATGAGAACTACAATAAGTTGTATGGCAGGAAATTGGTCCCTAGCTTCACTCCACCTGCAGTATACACAGGTAAAAATATTTTGATAAATGCAGCTCATGATGTAGCATGTTTTTGGTAAAATTACAAGTGCTTTTGGACAATAATAATGTAATTTTGACATATCAGAGAAAAATTATACTACCAGAATATTTATACATTATTCTGTGTTCTAGGTTTCAGGGCAGAAAATAAAATACATAGTAGAATATAGAGTAATCCTGTCTTTTTTATGATACCCTCTGAATTAGATATATATTGTTCATACAGAAGTGGACAACAAAATATTTACTGCATTTCTAAATAAACCTTTCTGCATAATTTCCATTAAAAATGTTTCCTGTTACAAATATTTCCTCAGGGGAGCTCATTGGAGTACAGTACTTGTTGAGGCAGAATAGTCAGCCCCTGGAGGACATGTGCCCTACCTCTGATAGGACCTCTCAATTGCTGGAGGAGATAGATGTGGAGGAGCAAGTGGAAAAGGATGAGGGTTTCATTGATTTCTTTGGAGAGGAAGCCACAGTGGCAAATCTTGTGGCATCAGATGACTTAGTCCTTTCAGGTCCACCAGTTCTACCAGCTGCACCAGTTCCCAGTGTCCAGGCTCCTACAGCTGCACCACTGCCCAGTGTCAAAATTCCACCACTGCCCAGTGTCCAAACTCCACCACTGCCCAGTGTCCAGACTCCACCATTGCCCAGTGTCCAGACTCCACCATTGCCCAGTGTCCAGACTCCACCACTGCCCAGTGTCCAAACTCCACCATTGCCCAGTGTCCAGACTCCACCACTGCCCAGTGTCCAGACTCCACCACTGCCCAGTGTCCAGACTCCACCACTGCCCAGTGTCCAGGCTCCACCACTGCTCAGAATCCGGGCTCCTTCAGCTGCACCACTGCCCAGTGTAGCTGCACCACTGCCCAATGTCCAGGCTCCACCACTGCTCAGAGTCCGGGCTCCTTCAGCTGCACCAGTGCCCAGTGTAGCTGCACCACTGCCCAGTGTCCAGGCTCCACCACTGCTCAGAGTCTGGGCTCCTTCAGCTGCACCAGTGCCCAGTGTCCAGTCTCCACCACTGCTCAGAGTCCGGGCTCCTTCAGCTGCACCACTGCCCAGTGTCCAGGCTCCACCATTGTTCACAGTCCGGGCTACTTCAGCTGCACCAGTGCCCAGTGTCCAGGCTCCACCACTGCTCAGAGTCCGGGCTCCTTCAGCTGCACCACTGCCCAGTGTCCAGGCTCCACCACTGCTCAGAGTCCGGGCTCCTTCAGCTGCACCACTGCCCAGTGTAGCTGCACCAGTGTCCAGTGTCCAGGCTCCACCACTGCTCAGAGTCCGGGCTCCTTCAACTGCACCAGTGCCCAGTGTAGCTGCACCACCTCTCAGTGTCCAGGCTCCACCATTGTTCACAGTCCGGGCTCCTTCAGCTGCACCAGTGCCCAGTGTCCAGGATTCACCATTGTTCACAGTCCGGGCTCCTTCAGCTGCACCAGTACCCAGTGTCCAGGATCCTTTAGATACACCAGTGCCCTCAGCAATGGTAAAATTTCCTTTTCTATACGAATTGTCACTCATTTAATTATCTGCCATTAAGCAGTAAACTTACTTAACAGCATGTAAATACCTAACCAACAGTTATATATTTCCAGGCTGTTGACGAACACTGCATTCCTGGAATGGACCGGGTGGATGCGTTGGCAGAGTGTCTGGTGGAGCTGCGCACACAGACAAGCCTCACACTTACCAACCAACAAGTTGCGACCATTGTGGGTCTGTGGCAGAACCTGGACAAATTTGATAAAGACAGGGTGGTGTATGCTGCTCGTCATCAAGACAGGCTACTTACAGGACGTTTTAGGTCCCAAAAAAAGAAAGCTGTCTTCACTCCTGGTGTCGACAGCACAAAAAGGTGTGTTTTGGGTTCTAGCAGCTCTCCAGCACAGTGGCCTAATTGCTGTCGCCTTGTTGAAATGATTTTCATAAGGTTATGTAACAACTTTAAAGTTAAGCAACTTCAATCTGGCCATCAGCCGTACACCTTCAGCGTTCAGCCACGTCCAGCCAGCTAAGGACAATTTGTCCCAGGCCGACAGCACCACACCCATTGGTTCCTGACACACCCACTGCCCCTGTTGTGTCTCAGATGTTTCTGGTGCCCTGCCCAGCCCCATTTTCCACCATTAACCCTGGAGCAATTTCCTCTGAGCCACCTGCAAATGACACAGCCACTCCAACCAAACGATCGTACAATCGCACTGTAAAAGCAAATTCGTGCAGAATGTGTGGCCAATTTCGTACTCAAGAAACTGGCCATAGCCAGTACAAAGGCAAAATATATTGCCCTAATAAAGAAACAATTACGAAGGAGCAGTGGTTACAGATTATGAGAAGATAACTCATTTATTTATGTGTGATACATTCATTTTGTTCTCTTGGTTGGATCTGTTCTGTTTTTTATCTTCCAGCCATATTTAATGTTAAAGAGTTATACTGTGCACTTTTTTTATCTTGTATTATTATTATTATTATTATTATTATTATAAACATGTGGTTATGTATGTGAATACACTATAATACATATGGAAATATATATACATATTAAATAAAGTTAAACTATTTATTATTATTATTATTATAGAAAGGTTTATGTGTAGAGGAAGCAGTATAAAGTAAAATACCAAAATGTGTAGATTTTGATGTATATATTTATATATTTTTTTGTACTTATTTTATATAGCGTGTGCACTTAAAATTCTTAATTTTATATTGAATTTAGTACTTTTCCTACATTTTTTAAAATATGTATATAGTTAATAAATATATTTCTCTTTGACTGGTGTGTTGTATTTATTTGTTTTATTGAATGTAATGACATTCAGTTTACAGTTAAATTCAGTGTCACGTGTAGCTTTGCAGTAAGTAATATGATACAATAAAGTGTGAATGCCGTAATAAGGAGGTTATTTTGTCCCTACTGCCACAGAAAATGATTGCCTTAATAAATGCACTTGGACTAATGATAATGATAATGAGGATAAAATAAAAATCAATTTTAAAAACGAAAGAATCATTAAATCAAAAACATTACTGTCAAAATCAATCTTAGAAACGAAACAATAATTAATTTCAAATACATTACTTTTAAAATCAAACTTGGACACGAAACAATCGATTTATGATTTTTAACAAATACACGCATAACTTTATGTGACAGCGTGGATTCAAACCTGCGATTTCCTGAATTTCTCGGCCTTCTCTTCCTCCCTCTCCCCTCTTCACCCCCTTCTTATACAGACAATTGTTCCCCAGCTATGGCGGAGTTGGGAGAGCGTTAGACTGAAGATCTAAAGGTTCCTGGTTCGATCCCGGGTTTCGGCAAAATCTCCCACTCTTTTCCGTTTTTTGAGGCGGGCCAGTGACCAAAAATCACTGGGTTCCAACTTCTCTGTATAACTGCTTCCCCACTGCCACGGAGCTATCTTTTTCCCAGTTGGCCACCAAACAAGCAGTTTCGGTTCCATGGTGTAATGGTCAGCACTCTGGACTTTGAATCCAGCGATCTGAGTTCAAATCTCGGTGGAACCTGTGTGGTTTCTTGCCGCAGGAAAAGAAAAAAACAGCACTAGTTTGGCACTGGTGACAGTCTTTGTGGCCCTGTGAGCAACGGCTGCTCCAGGTAAGGTTTCATGGTGTAATGGTTAGCACTCTGAATCCAGTGATCTGAGTTCAAATCGCGGTGGGACCGCTTTTTGCAACCAATTTGCGCAGGACCATGTCTGAAATACTTTTTGGCAGCTTTGAGTCCAAAAAAATTAACTAACGTAGAGACTGTGGCAGCATTGCATCGATGCCCAGTCGGTCTCTTTAGGGCAGTGGTTCTCAAACCTGTCCTGGAGGCACCCCTGCGCTGCACAGTTTGATTGTCTGCCTTATTAGACACACCCAAATAAGGTCTTGCGGTCTCTATCAATGAGTTGATGATTTGAAACAGGTGTGATAGATGAGGGAAACATTCAAAATGTGTAGGGCAGGGGTGCCTCCAGGACAGGTTTGAAAACCACTGCTTTAGGGAACTGTGTGTAAAATGGCAATGTTTTGCAACCAATTTGCACAGGACCATGTCTGAAATACTTTTTGGCAGCTGTGAGACCCAAAAAAAGCTAACGTGGGAGTGTCGCAGCATTGCGTCAGTGCTAGACACACCCAAATCAGGTCTTGCAGTCTCTATTAATGAGCTGATGATTTGAAACGGGTGTGTTAGATGAGGGGAAATGCAAAATGTGCAGGGCAGGGATGCCTCCAGGACAGGATTGAAAACCACTGATTTAGGGATGTGTGAGTAAAAGGTCATGAGCCAACTTGGAGAATGCGGGCATCGATCCCGCTACCTCTCGCACGCCTACTGCTTTCCACCAACTGAGCCGAAGTAAGCCCAAAGTAAGCCCACATGAACCAATCGCGTTTCACCTGTGGCTTACTTTTGACAAATCGCGTTTCGCCTGTGGCTTACTTTTGATTAATCGCGTTTCTCTTCCGTTGATTACTTTCCTCCAATCGCGTTTCTCTTCCGTTGATTACTTTCCTCCAATCGCGTTTCTCTTCCGTTGATTACTTTCCTCCAATCGCGTTTCTCTCCCGTGGCCTCCTTTTGACCAATCGCCGGTCGTTGTCATTGTCATCTTTGTTAAAGGTAAGGCTATTACTTCATTCATTGAAAACTGGTCATTATTGGTTAATATACAGTGTGTATTTTTTGAAAACGAATCGTGTCAGTATAGCTAGCTAGCATACAGTTCATCCTTTCTTCAGTACCTGTGAACCTGTAACTTTTCACATGATAAATGATCAGATAAGTTAAAGTTATCGACCGTCAGCTAATTAAGCTATGCTACTGTCAACAATGATGTGTGTATTGTCTAAGAAGTCATGGTTTCTGGGTCCTATGAATGAAAATATCGATTAAACTATTTACATTTACATTTGGTTATAACACATAATAACACACACACATTTTGATTGTAAAAATCGTTACCAAATTGTTGTGGAGATATGGAAAAATGCATTTACCAAGAAATAAATGTATATTTTCTAAAATAATATAATAATGACTTTTTTATAAATAAAACATTGAGAGTCTTAACTAAAAACAAACAAAAAAGGCCAAATGTATCCATATGAGCAAAAGTATATGGGAATAGTGCTCATTTTAATTTGGGTAGACCAGAAAGTTAAAAACACTGAAAAATGGCTGAGATTTTAAGAGGTAAAAGCACCTGGTGTAACCCTGGGGTAAGATGACCACTTTTGAAGTATTATATATTTAATGTAATATTTTATAGCCTGGTGTGTGTAGTCATGGTTTAAGATGAAAGCATTGGAAATAAAAGGAAATTTCAGACTTCATACTGACATTACATATTTTATATGTCAGGGATTCCTGTCCTTTGTAGAAAACTCATCTTCAGGACAGTTTATGTCATGGCCAAGTTTATTACCACAGTAATATAGTTTATGCGTAGCTTGTTAAATTATTGTTACACACTTAACATACAGGTGTCTTTCAGATTGCAAAAGATAGTAGTCTTTTTCTGATTTTCATTCCAGAAAATGTATGCATATCCCTCTTTTCAACGCCAATCGGCAACATCAAGCCGACTCCTCATGGCGCCTTCGGCGGAGGCGAAGCGCCTTGAAAATTTGGAGTCTGGAAGGGCCAAACCTAAGGAGGAGGTGCTGTCAGAGGCCAGTACTTTTGTCAGCACGAACGGTGGAGACCCCAGTGACCAGTTTTTAGTACTGGCTCACTGCAAACTTCAGTTTGGGAAGTACCAGGGCCAGAGATTTAGATGGCTCCTGGAAAACTCTCTGGGGTATGCCGTGTATTTGGTGCTCAGCATTTCCACTGAGACAGCGCAGGCAACACCCCTGTCACAAAATAAACAACTGTTCCTACAGTACACTTCTCAAATTAGAGAGATGGCAGAAGAAGTGGAAAAGTATCAGAGGAAGCAGGAAATGCAGGCAGAAGCCCGGGCAACTGGAGACCAGGGCTGCTTGATGGTGGAGTTTGGTGACTTCCAGGGCCGCTCCATGAAAGATGTTTATGAGGACCAGAGCAAGGAGGCTCAAGCCCTCATCAGGTACCTCATTAAGGCAGATGCCAGGCCCAAAACCAACATGGCCATTTTCAAGACATATGTCCTGAAAAGACGGGCTTCTGCTGTGGTCACCAGCGTACGTCAGCCTGCACCTCACGCTGCAACCTCCAGTGCTTCTGCAACCACTGCACCTCCACCTGCACCTATCCAAACTGGTGTACAGAAGACCGCAACTGTGAAAGCGCTGTTGGCGCGTGGCAAAAATTTGTCTCCTTCACAGCTGGCGAAAAAACTCACGTCACCAGTTAAACCCTGTGAGTAGGAGTGTGAATATAGAATTTTACCTACAGCATTTCTTCATATATTAATTTATCATTATGGCAAACTTGTCAACTTGCTGTTTCCAGATCCATTATTGCAGTCCACTTTACCTCCTCCAGCAGCAGAACCCCCAGCCAAACATTTGACCCCGATACAGCTTTTCGCTACTGGTAAGTAAGCACCATCTTACATATGTTTGTCTCTGTGTATTGTTCACAATGATAGTTTTAACATTTGTGCTCCAGGCAAGTCCGTTCCCACTGCTGAAGATGACGATGAGGAGCTGGTATTTGCTGCATCACAATGTGAAGCACAGCTAAATACAGGTGTGGCATATGACACAAATGCAAATATTACAAGAATGTTTTGTAAAAACACAATGAGAAGCGTTATTTCTTGGGGGAAAATAATCAACATTTTAAAATATTTTTTGTTTACAATACAGAATTATGTCATGTCATGCCTCAAGCGGGATGCTTTCTTGAGTGCCCTTCTTCAAAACCGTAAGGATGTCCAAAGGTGTCAGTGTATTTATTTGCGTTTCCGAACTTACCCGTTGTTAGATAATCACTAGATAACTTTTTCACACCGCTTGCTCTTCTCACTCACTCTTCATCTCCCCCTGAGCAGACAGGATGGTGGAGATTCATTGTTCTAATGATTAGAGGAACAGTTTTTCCTTACTCTATCTGTGTGTATGCTTCATGTCCGTGGGCTTCGTTGCTTTACACTTAATTCATCACACCACATTTTCCTTCCTCCATTCCATCTGATCCTCATTCTCAGTCAGCTGCACTGATTCCATTCTCCTTAAATTAATAAAGTGTATGCTGGGTTATGTGCTTCCTTAACACTAGTACCACTTTCTTCACTCTCGTTCCTAAAAATAACATAATAATTATGAATACTTGTCCAAAAATTGTGCTTTGCAGGTTGTTTGTGCGCTGCATTTATGGCATATTACTATCAAATGCAACAGTCATCCTTATTGTTTTTTTTTTTTACTATTCACTCAGAGGACTGTGCTGCTCCATCTCCATCAGTGGAAACTGCCAAGGCACCAGCTCCTTCACATCACCGGCCACCAGCTGAGCTTCCAAGTCACTGGAAAGATCAACTTCCACCTTTCCAGCATGAGTGGATCCGGAACACACTGTTTAAGGCCAACCCACGAACCGGCAAGCCAGAACTAGTGTCCCAGCTGAAACTTTGGTGGTATCCTCCTCAGCCCCCTTTAATAAACACTCAGCCCCCTGCCTCACCTGACCTCTTCTTCTGTCGGCCCCTTTTCTTATGGATAACGCTGAAGATGTGGTTATTTCCTCTCGTCTGTGTTCGCCCAGACTGTGGTAGGCACAGACTAACTGCGGCAGGAATTTACCGTACCGTGCGTAAGGTCTTGGACATCGACGGGTGGTATGACCTTGCCACTGAGTATCTGGAGTGCAAACGCTGCAAAAAGAAATATCCTGCCTGGTCCGAGGACATCCTAGGACAGCTGGATATGGGCCACCGCAGTCAGTTTCCAGCTTTGCTGACATACAGGTAATTCATAATGACAATCATTCATTATTAGGTGCTTTTATGTGGGTTATTTTTTACCAGCTAAAGCATTTGCATGATTATACTGTTGTTTCCTTAGATACTCATGTGACAACCGGGTGCTGAGGATGATGAGGGAGAGGACACTGGGCAACAGTGTGACTCAGCTTTACAGGAAGCTGATGGAACAGCACAGTGAGGCATGGACACAGCGTGTCTTGCAGTACCTGACTGCCTGTGAACCATTCACAAGGTCCTCCCTTGTGCAGCCTCCTGTGTTTGCTGATCCTCCACTTTTACCTGCTTTGCCTAAACCTAAGTGGCTGTTAGCCGTGTATGCCAGGGATGTTCTGGGGCGACTGCACGAGGTCAAGGCCAAATTAACATCTGTCTTTGGCTGTGTTCTCAAGATGGATTCGACAAAAAAGGTATCAAAGCCCTGTTTATATCCAGAAATTTGCCAGATATGGATATGGCACGGATATGGCACAGATATGGCACATTTTTTTTACTCTTTTATTTTTCCCAATAGGTCACAAAGAAACTTGCCGGTGCTGCTTCAGGAACAGCTGCCTGGTGCACAAATGTCGGAAACGAACACGGCCAGGTCCTTGTCTCTGTGCTGACAGCTGCCGAGGGACATGGACTGGACTCCATGGCAGCTGGTCTGATGAAACGCTACCGAGAGGCAGGAGAGGCAGCCCCAAAAGTGATGTACGTGGACAGGGACTGCTGCAGTCAGTACGGCCAATCGCGGGTGAAGATCATGTTTTTGGAGTGGGATGAGCTTGTAGTGCGCCTCGACATCTGGCACTTCATGCGGCGATTTGCTGCAGGTGTCACGACAGAGGCTCATCCGCTCTATGGGATCTTCATGGCACGTCTGTCCACGTGCATCTTTCAGTGGGATCCAGAGGATGTGGCTGCTCTTCGCTCCGCAAAAGAGGGTGACCTGGCGGCAAAGAAGACTGGCCACATCTCAGAAAAGGCGGTCAGTGCTCGCATTACCCGGAGGGAGTTGGCACTGCACTGCCGGAGGAGGACCAGGGGGGTGGAGGAGACCACCAGATTGATTGGGTCACTGATTGATCAGTTTGACAGTGCGGATGGGAAGGACACCCTGGGAGTTCCTCTGCTGGACCACGAACGGATCCAGCAGATATGGAAGGAACAGCGCAAGCACGTCCAGTGTATCCAAGACCCAGAGGACTTTCCGCTGTACATGAAGACAGGGACACTGAAGAAAGGCGGCGTGGAGCTGTGCTGCTACAGGTGTGCTCGTGGCTCTACCTCCTTGGAGTCATTCCACCTCCACCTGAACCGTTTTATTCCAGGTATTACATGCATATGGATTATTCATTTTTCTGTAGAAAATATAAGCACTGTAACTGCTTCCATCACTTTAAAGTAATGCCGCATTAATAAATGTCACACTCTACATTATACTTTTTAATGTCATAAGCATTGACAAAGCTGTCTTTACTAACAAGTCACTAGTAACACATGACTAAGTGACAATCATTTTTAATATAGTTACAAAACTCTATTAAATGTAGTATACAAATTACTTCAGAGCACCTTATGTGTAGTACATATATTGTACATATGTGACACATAAAACCCTTTTTTATATATTTTTTGATATTATTTAACTTTTAGGAACCAGTGCCAGCGATGCGCATTTTCAGGCCTATCTCCTTGAGGGCTTGATGCGTTGGAATGATGACCGAATGGAAGACGCCATAAAACGGGCGTCCTCCATTCGGACATATGGCAGTGCCATGAGCGAGGCTGTTGACCGGCTTAGCCGAACAGTCTTTGGGAAGCCCTGGGATGAGCGCTATCGCCCTCCTGGAGCATATACAGGTAAGACATTTAATTATTTCTTTTGCAATATTATATTAAGTTATTAGAGTATTAGAGCCTCCAATGTACTTGATCAATTATTAAGAACACTTTTTTTATTATTTTATTATTGTAGGTGAATTGCTGGGAATCGAGTACCTTTACAGCCAGACTGGCAAAACACTGACTCCAGTGCTCCAGAACCCAGAGGAGGAAGACCGGTTGGTGGAGGAGGTTGATGATCAGGACCTGCTAGATGAGGGGTTTGAGGAAGAGAGCATGGAGGACATCACAGTTCCAGTGCTGCCTCAGAAACACCCCCTCATCTTTGCCTCTGCCTCAGTCCCCAGCATCACTGGCTGAGCCGTCCACATCATCTGGAGGAGAGGGACAGCATCTCGCCCCTGCCTCTTCAGTGCTGTCACAGACATCTGACACTGGAAGCAGTGTCTCCGGCGAGGCTCAGGTACGACACTCTAAGGGCTTTATTTCGTTTCAGTCTCGTTTTATTCCACATACACTACAAGCAAGTTTTTTTTTTTTTTTACTTTATTATTATTATTATTATTATAAGGTTAAAAATAGCTTCTAGAGATTTTTGTTTAGGTTTCTTTGATGAATAGAAAGTTCAGTGTATATTGTAAGATTATAAATGTCTTTATCATCAATTTAATGCGTCCTTGCTAAATAAAAGTATTAATTTCTATAATTTAATAATAAATATATAATGATTTAAATGTTCTGACTCCACACTTTTGAAGGGTATAGTGTATAATATTAAAAAAGCTTTTTATTACAGATAAATTCTTATCTTGGATCCTTCTATTCATCAAAGAATCTTGAACAAAATGTACACAACTGTTTTAAATATTGATAATAATATCAATAAAAAAAGGTTTCTAGAACAACAAATTTCTGAAGATCATGTGACACTGAAGACTGGAGGAATGATGCTGAAAATACAGCTGTGCATCACAGGAATAAATTACACTTTAAACTATATTCAAATAGAAAGCATTTTTATTTTAAATATTAAAATTATTTCACAATATAATGGCTTTTGCTGTATTTTGAATAAAATAAATGCAGGCTTGTTGAGCAGAATTCTTTAAAAAATGTCAAAAATATTTCTGTTCAAAGGCTTTTGACTGGAAGTGTATATTAACACTAATCTGCATTTACTAGGGAGCAGTCATTGGACCTGATGGCATCGCTGGGTGGGACAAGGTCCAGGATCTGGCTGGTTTCCTGGTGGGTCTTCGTGAGGCTCCTTACCTCACCGACCTGCAGGTTACAGAGGCCATCCAGCTGTGGACCGCTCTCCCTGATGTTGATAAACAGCGGGTCAACTATCAGCCTCGACATCAGCCTCAGCTGACACATGGGCGCTTTAAGGCACCGAAGCGGTCCGGAGTCACACCGGGTGTGGAGGGTGTGAAACGGTGTCTGATTGGACATCCTGGGGGTCCAGCACAGTGGCCCAGCACCAGCCGCTTGGTTGAGGCCATTTGTATGAAGCTGTGTGCTTTACACAAGTCACCGACCAAGAAGGCTGGAGTTTCCACCCCCAGGTGGTCTAAAATCCTTTCGGATTACCACCACATCCGAGAGCTGGTGCTTAACAATCAAAGACTGATGGATGAAACAATGATCCAACTGTTTGAGCTGAACCAGAGGACACTCATTCAGTGGTAAGCAAGGCACATTATTTGGTTCCAGTGAACTGAATACTTCTGTACACACACACACACACACACACACATATACATATATATATATATATATATATATATATATATATATACATATATATATATTTTACAAGTAATTTACTTTCAGGTTTCAACGGCAGCAGAAGAATCAGGAATTGAGTGTCCTCGTCCAGGGACTGACTCCATCTGACCCAATAGATGTGGCTGATGTGCAGCTTCCTCTGCCGAGGGAAAAATTGGATGACGTGCCATCAACATCAGGCCCAAAACATCAATTTATCCTTCCGCCAAATCGAGAAGGACAGGCTCCAATTCTGCGACCGGGTCGCCGGCCCGCTGCTGCCAAAAGGGAGTGCCCTATCGCACCCGTCCCCACAGCAGCAGGAGTTGTGCAGCCCATTTCAGCACCTGGGTCACTGTTAGGCACACTAGTGCTTAACCCGGACATGACTGTGTCAATAATGATTCCATCTGCTGGTGCTTTGACATCCGGTCCAGGCCCAGCTCCGCCTGCTCCAGTGCCTGTTCAAGTGCCTGCTCCAGTGCTTGCTCCAGTGCCAGCTCCAGTGCCTGCTCCAGTGTCTGCTCCAGTGCCTGCTCCAGTGCCTGCTCCAGCGCCTGCTCCAGTGCCTGCTCAAGTGCCTGCTCAAGTGCCTGCTCCAGTGCCTGCTCCAGTGCCTGCTCCAGCGCCTGCTCCAGCGCCTGCTCCAGCGCCTGCTCCAGTGCCTGCTCCAGTGCCTGCTCAAGTGTCTGCTCCAGTGCCTGCTCCAGTGTCTGCTCCAGTGCCTGCTCCAGCGCCTGCTCCAGCGCCTGCTCCAGCGCCTGCTCCAGCGCCTGCTCCAGCGCCTGCTCCAGCGTCTGCTCCAGCGCCTGCTCCAGCGCCTGCTCCAGTGCCTGCTCCAGTGCCTGCTCAAGTGTCTGCTCCAGCGCCTGCTCCAGCGCCTGCTGCTCCTGTGTCCCGTTACACCCAGAGGAACAGGCGCCGGCGGGCCCTGGAGACGGAAAGCGGAGTCCATAAGAGGAAGTATGTGCGAGGGGTTACTTTTAACACATGCAGCAAATGTGGGCAGCCCAAAACTAAAGAGTTTGGTCATAGCCGATATGGGAATGCCACATTTTGCTCACGCTCCTCTAATGGAAAAACTTTAGATGATTGGTTGGCACAACAGCGGCAGGCAAAATAAATGACAAACTCCGTCTCCATTGTAAATAATGTGTATATTTTTGTATATTATATGGGCCCACTCTTTTCATATTTTTTTTAAAATATAAGTAGTACATAATATCTTTCCTGTGTGTGTATATATATATATATATATATATATATATATATATATATATATATTGTTTATATTATATGGGCCCATCATATTGTGCTTTTTATATTGTGTGTATGTATGTGTGTGTGTTCATTTTAATAAAACATTTTGTATATATTACTTGGGCCCACTCTTTCGTATTGTGCTTTTTATATTGTGTATACGTGTGTTTGTACTAATTTTAATAGAACATTTTTTTGATAAGTTAAAAAAAATCTGCTAAATCATATCAATCAAATCATATCCACACACACAAAACGTATTTGAAGAAACGTTTTTTATTAATTTTATTTAAACAAAAACATTTAAATAATACACACACACACACAAATCTATGTAATATAAAATCAATCAATTGTATGTCATAGATAACAAAATAAAAGTCTCGGTTTATTGCATGCTTAAAAATACACGTCGAGGACATATGACGTCACTGCTCATCCGAGAGAGCACGGGTTCGAATCCAGGCCGCGGAGGGTAGAGTTGTCTCACATGTAATTAAAACTCTTCAAAACGAAGAGAAATATACCCCGAGTATTGCAGCAGGGGAAATCTTTCGGCGTTTTCACGTGTTCTGCGTCTTTTTCGCTTGCGGGCGGGGCTCAAAGATTGGACCCCTTCCTTTGCGCAGCGAGCGCTCTACCATTTGAGCTAATTCCCCTGGCCTTTCAAGAATGACGAGCATAGCTGCGAATGACCGGCTTGATGCAAAGAGGCCGTCCCTCCTCTGGGCTTGCACCTTTGCACTGGCCGCGATTGTGTTGTCGAATTAACAAAGAGATTTAGCTTTTGTGTTAAAGGACCTTCTCGGTCTTGTTACGCCAGTATGCATGTGCGGATTCTTGTATTATGCAGACTACCTTGCATCACTCGGGTCACGCAGACAACTTCTCACCTCTTTTTTCTCACACTGACTTAAAGAATAAGGAAGCGGTTCTCCATTCCAGTCCTCGCTCCCCAAAGGTCTGCATATTTTGCATGTCTCTCTTTGTTAGCACACCTGATTCGGATAATCAGCTCATTAGAAGTGAGCTCCTTGCGATTGACATGGTCCCTACACAGTGTTCATTGCTCCCCACTCCCTGAGCAGGGGAAATCCGTCGAAGTTTACTTCACTTTGGAACATTGGTTCACGGATTTGCGCTGCGCAACGTCTTCACACATTTACAAGTGTGACATCATATACCTCTGTACACCTCTGTACACCTCTGTGTTAGTCACTTTGAACTGAACGTACACATACGCTTTGAACTTGAATCACGGAGGGATGTCATGTGATGTCCACTTCTCAGGGCACTTACGTTTGAATGGAACAAATGTCTGAAGCTATACGAGAAACATACAAAATGTGAAGAGCAGGGGGCTCGAGGACTGGAATTGAGAACCGCTGGTCTAAGTGACATCTGACAGTTTCAGCTGTCCTCCCTAACATCCCTCTACATGTTAGACACAGCCACATTTTTAGGTCAGTTAAGAGGCCAACTTGCATTCGTTAGCCTTTAACACTGTCTCGAGGTCTTTGATTGCTTCCACGTTAGTTCATGTTCCTTCTTTTGTTGATGCTGCAGTAGCGAAGATGCGAAGCAAATGGGTTAATAGCAGTTATGTGCTATTCGCTTCTAAGTGGTTTCTAAAGTGTTTTTCGTATTACGGTCCTGAAAAGGCAACAGTAATTTTACTCCCACTTGCTATCCTGAGTCAAAACACGAGGGCAGATGCGTTTTAGATGAATTTTGAGTGATCACGCCTGTGAACGGAAAAATAGGTCCCTAAATAATTTGGTCCTGCCAGAAAACTTTTAAAATTGAATTAAGCATTTAGCCGACGGTTTTATCCAGCGACTTATGGTGCATTCAGGCATAATTTTTTGTTTGTTTGTTTTTTTTTTTATCATGGAACTTATGTCTGTATCATTTCAATGAGGTTTAAACATGCGCGGTAAGACAAATGTAATGTCTTGGACATTTCAGTGTGGATGAAGACTGGAAATAATGCCTTTGTTCGTGGTTAAATGTGGCATCATCCGACGGAACTACGTTTGTATCTGTAGTCCAAATCTATGCGCACTCCACACTCCAGATCAGCAGGTGGCGGTAATGCATCTTTACGCTGGTTTGCCAAAACCGCCACAAAACACTAGTAGAAGAAGACGGAACTGCGTCATGACATCATTTAACAAACTTAAGCCGCAAACCTGCTTTTAGATGCAACACTTTGGATGTCAACTGCCGTAAAACCCAATGAAGAAGAAGAACCTGCTTTTAGCGTTTTCGCCTGAAAATGTGTAGGTCTGCGCCACTAGAGGAAGCGACCTCAAACTGCCACTCGGCCGGAACGACGGGGTGAAAGGCTGATCGGTGGCGGGAAGTGAGAGGCTTGCTGCGGCCCAGGCTGGTTGGATTCCAGCTGGAGGAGAGCTCGGTCTCGGGCGGCATGATCATTGTGTCGAGCGAGGCAAGCTCGGAGCTTGTGGCTTGACGAGGATAGCAGCTTAATGCTGCTCATCGGCCTTGTTTGACTGGGAAGGAAAGATCGCGGGTCCGGCAAAAGCAGCAGGTCTTATAAATCCCCGGTGAAGCTCTCTTCGTTGGTACGAAAATTGGGTCCGTGGTAAGGTGGCAGACGAAGCGAACCAGCTTTTTTTCAGTCCTTGTTCTGTAGTTTTATGTATAAACATTTTTTTATTATATATTTAAATATTTGATAGAATATTCCAACCCAGAGAGAGGGACTGGATTGTGGTCTGTTCATGCTGATGGTAAGCTGTGAACTACAGATTCTGAGCAGTTATGGTGATGGCAGAAGTTTAGTTTAGTTTAGATGCAGTATTTAGATGAATACGGTCGTGTTATCTGTACAGTACAGTAAATTGGTGTCAGTTAATTTTAATATTTGAGTTTTCTCAGTGGTATTTGTTGTCTGTTTCAGTATGCACTATATATAGCCCTGGACTGGACATTTGACTTTAGCCAGGTGATGACCTCAAATTTTCTTTCAGAAGGTTTTCCTTTTTTATATATTTATTATTTCCAGAAGTTTTTTTGAATGCATTCTCAGTTTTTTATTTTGTGTTTTATCTGTTAGGATGACATCCCTCAGCTCCGAAGGTGATGGGGTCGTTTGCTCTAGCAAAACATGTCACAGCCAAGGTACACACAACTGGTTAATGAAATGAAATGGATTCTTCTGCATTCAAACTACCCAGACAAACTCAATGTTTCTTCCTAGAATGTAAAGCAGTAACAAAACTTTGGAGAGGCCACAATGTTGAATGTTTAGAAATGTGTTGAATGCTTTGAGTGGTTGGAAATACAAAAAAAAGAGCTCTACAAATGGTCTATTTACCTAACCTTTGAGTCTGTGTTTAGGTTGTCAAAGTCCACCATCACCAAAAAGCCAGCTAGCACGGAAACTGTGATGGGTCAAGATGACAGTGATGAGGTAAAAACTTTTCTTTTTTTTTGTGAAAATAATTATAGTAATTTTAGATTTACCCCACAGACAGTTTATTTTGTAGTTTCAACAGAAGATCGCAGAGGAACTGAAGAGGAAGTTCATAAGGGACATTGGTGTAGCATGGTGCTGGTTTCAGGGCCACTGTGAGCTGTTCCATGGAGAGGTGACAGAGCCTGAATTTCTCCAGATGGACGAAGAAAAACAGTCTAATATAAATCAAAGACTACCTGAAAGGAGAGACTGAGAAAGCAAGGGATGCCTGTTTGTTTGTCTTTGACAATCGCGAGGATGGAAACATTCTTATTAAAATTTGTTGATGAACAGTGGCTGAAAGTCAATGCCATGTTTCTGGGAGTAGTTTAATTTATAATAATATATTTACTCTACATTGTTGAATATTATTGTTTTGTGAAATAAATATAACCATACCCAGTGAAACAAGGGATGTCTTTTTATTGATCTTTATGCATCCGTAGGATTTGGACACATTTTTATATATATTTGTGTTGATGGAAAAAGGCCCAAAAGTCAATGCCATGTTACTTACATAATCTATCAAAGCAACCAATGACTTAAGCCTATGTATGTGTAGCTTAGTCTATATAGAGAACCATCAATCCTATCATGCAAATGTTGTTGCACTTTTTTGCAAGGTGGTAAACTTTTTTTCATGCACATATAAAAAATATTAGTTTGTAGATCATAATTGTCCTTGTATATAATTAAAAGGAAAATAAAAAATACTTAAAACCAAAGGAAGTATATAAATTTGCCAAAGTCAGGAACATTTTTTTATTTAAAACGAAAGAAATATGAAAAATAAACACATTTAAATAAATAAAGAGGGGGGGGGGATTCCAGTTATTGCATAACACCCATATTTATCCTTAAAATAGTGATATGATCACTAACGTTCCCACCTTATGAGTGAAACATATTTTTAGAGAATAGAGCTTGGGCGTCGTGACGTCATTACTTGGCGTGGCCGCCATGTTGAATGCCTCCTTTACTGCCACTTGGACTACTGTGCAGTGTTTAGACATACTCCCTCTCATACGTGTGTCTTAATTGGATTAATTAAAAATCTATTTTAACCATTTTCAACCGTTGCTGTATTGTGGGGTATAAATAGCGCAACATATAATCGCCATGGGGAAAATAAAATGAGAATGGATTAACTTTACACCGCTTTCCTGCTTGGAGGCACGACTACGGAGACCATAACATCTAAATAATAATTTATATAGCTTAAGTCAACATTGAAAATAAAGGAAATTTACCGGGTTATTCATCCAAAATACGGGAAATTTCAACATTCATCTTTTTGTTGCTATCCCTCTGCTGACATAAAAAAATTCGATCTACAAAACTGCTGCATTAACTAACGTTAAGCGATTTGTGAAGCTAGGTCTAACGTGACTTTAGTTACAGATTAGCGTAAAATCTCTCACAACAACCACGTTATCTTAAAAAGCCCAACATCAAGCTAAGGTTGCTTTCAAGTAAGAAAAACGATGCTTTGAAAACATCTGTTTTGCTGGAAGGACAAGGAGTAGCAACAGGACAACAACACAGAGACTTGACAGGTCTGATGGAGGGGCTAACGGGATATTTTACAGGAAAATACTAAATCGGGAAGACAGCGGGAAAACAGCTAAAATACGTGAGAACCCCGGAAAAACGGGAGGGTGGACAGCTACTAACTACACTTTTGAAACACATTGTTAAAAGTCCATGTGTGAATGGTTGTTAGCACTAATGGTTACTAAACTAGCAGCTAGGTAACGTTAGAGCGCAGCTTACCGGATTACTGTATACTGTGAACTGTACATGAGACTTCAATGACTTGTAGCTTCGGAAATATTCTGAAGTGTAGGCGCTCACAAAACAAACAAGGTAGCCGAAGATGCAAAAGTGCGGCAACAAGTCTCCGTCGGTACTCCACTATTTGTTGGGAATTTCATATGGATCCAAACCGTTAATAGTGCCGATTTTGTCCACATACCGGTCCCTGGCATCCCTATTTAGCGTATCCCTATAAATCCCACAACCTTGCCTCGTGATTTTGACATCTTTTTTTCTTTCTCCCAACTCTGCTCTTCTAGTTCAACTTGCTGTATGTTTACATTCGCGAAGCTGGCAACATGGCCGC
Source organism: Carassius gibelio (assembly GCF_023724105.1). Lineage (NCBI taxonomy): Eukaryota > Metazoa > Chordata > Actinopteri > Cypriniformes > Cyprinidae > Carassius > Carassius gibelio. Next base: position 51,658,738 of record NC_068417.1, read on the forward strand.
CACGTCCCAGAATGCAACTCGGTGCCCAAGCCCTATTAGATAATTAAAAATGCCTTAAACAAAATTGTCTACTTAACTTTGATATTGTCTAAGGTATGTTACAATCGATCATAAAATATGTGAATTTGTCATTACATAATCGAACAGCGAAAGGTATAAATATTTTATTAATTTGCCTAAGTATAATCAACCAATGCAGGCGTTTTACCGGCTGTTTGGATGAATTTACTTCCATACATTAGAGATGTGGTCTAGGTTTAATTTGCACTATTTAAATTTATTTAATACAAGTTATTTAACCTGTATTAGTTAACCGAAAGATAACATTATTTAATTTGATCCCCAAAACAACATACTTCCACCATTTTTGCACATGCGCACAACACATGTTCACCTGGCATCACCCGATGACGTATTTTTACGTATGGCATAGGCGTGGCGTCTGACGTCACACTTGGATGTGGGCGGGGTTGGATGTCCACCACAAGCTGCAGCGAGACGGTCCTCGGATTGTGAACAGACACCTTTGCCTCTGGTGCTTCCCTAGCAACCATGAGCGGCACCCGCAGCCTCCTCGGGGGCTCATCCGCAGCGCCCGCCGCCATGTGAAGGCCGGAAGTGAGCACCGCCTCCTCGCCGTCCAGTGTGTCCATCACTGGGTTCTGTTGTCTTTTGTTAGATCCTTCCACTCGTGTCCGGTGTAGACATGGCGTGTGTTTTTAATGGGTTATGTTACAGCCCTGCTTGTTTTAATGTTTTTATTAAATATCTGTATTGACTACAAGGTCATAATATTGTATTATTTACGGCAGCAGAGTCTGTGAGAGTAACTAGAGCAGCAACAGAGCATCAGCTCCGCGCGCACTGATACTAGAAACACTGCTCTGCCTTCAGTATGTTAGAAATGTTATGTTCATAACTTAGCCTATATTAAAAAAATAATAATAATAAAAAAAGTTAGTCTATTGTGTGTAAGATTTTTTCCCTATCACATGCCAAACTAATAACATTGTAAGCATTACATCTTTAATTGCTGCTTTCTGCTGTGAAAATTTTTTTGTGAGGAAAATAACATCTTTGTTAGTTGTTGTATCTAAACAGATCGATTAATTTCTTCAAGATTTCAGAATCAAATAGCCTACTGATAATGTAGTAGCACTGTAAGATCACATTTGTTTGACTGCATTATTGCTAAAGTGATTCCGTGTGAATGTGCTGTATCTGTTTAAATCATGCTTTAACCCGAAAATATTCAGTAAAAGATAACAAACAAACTCCTTAGCCTTTAACATCCCGCTCGACTCTTGCAGTCATTGTAACCTTCTGATCAAGCCATAGCTAAATATGTTTAACATGAATTCTTGCTGAATATGCAGTTATATTACGGGCTGTTGGCATGATGGAGGCTCCAGTCAGAATCACACCTCTCTGCTCATCCTTTGCTCGGCGGCGTGTCTCTGTCAGACTCGCGGGGAGGAGTCCACTCTGAACTACAGGAGCCTGAGTGGTGCATCGGTGGATGTTAAAAAGAAAAGAGATTTTCATCCAGACAAACCGATGTAAATTACAAATTCGAATTAATTGATAAAATCGATTTATAACCCAGCCCTACTTGCTTTCATATAATTTAATAAAGAAAAAAAATGCTGCTGCATTTAAATGCAGGTGTGTAAAATATGTGCAAGATTTGCACTGCATGTGGGATGGTAGATGTGCAGCTTTTATTCTTATTTATTTTATCTTCATTACAAATCTTGTCTGGTTTTATTTTGGATAATTGCATGTAAAAAAAATAATTTACGTTGTAATGCAAAATGTGAATTAATATTCATATTCAATTGTTTGTGCAAAAATTATTAATGTGCATTATTGACATGGCGCATTAATATTAAACATTCAACAATCTGTGAATGTTGCATTTCTCTCGTCGGAGAGAGCCAGCACTGTGAATTTCATCTTGCAGCAGACAAGAAAACATTTGTTTATTAATAAATTATTAAAATGTCTAATTTTTCATAATTATTAGGCTACTTCTGCATGTGCTTTGTGGCAAACTTAATGCATGTGCTTGAGCGCGGAATATATTAAGACTTGATAATGTAAATTTAATATAAACCTCTGATTTGTTGAATATAACAAATGAACGACTAGAACTAGAAAAATCTTATGTGGGGACAGACAATTTTTTAGTCTATAACCAAAACAACAGTCCTATATAAACCGGTTCAGCAAGTGAAAGCCTCATAAGACACTGTCCATATGAAAGAGCAAGAGATTCCCACCTTTATCTCGACCCCCACAAGTCATACATAACTATCCCCAAAAAACCCAACCCCCTCCAGCTGAACAGAATTCGGTCTGTGTTTTGGCTCTGAGGGACGGTGTGTTACTGAAACATGCCTGCACTCAGCAGCACTACTATTTGTATTCATAATTTTCTCGCAGCCCATATTATTATTTTCACAACACCATAATGATAATAACAAATCATCAATTAATAATTAATCATTATTTTACGAAAATTCAATTAAAGTTTATTCGTATAGCGCTTTTTACAATACAAATCGTTACAAAGCAACTTTACAGAAAATTATGTTTCTACAATATTTAGTAATAGCTTATAAGTGGTGACTGTCAGTTTGTGCACGTATGACAGGATTTGTAGAAAATTTTATACAAGATGTAGTCAGCCAGATGAACATTATTAATATTATTAATAATTAATAATTATTATATGATGCAGTCACACTTGTAGCAATATTTGTTAGTGGTCTCTGATGGTCAGCATCATCTCTTCTCAGGTGTTCTGGATCCAGACTGGAGTGATGGGTTGTAGCGTGGTAGAAGGCTAGTTAGGTACGCAGGAGTTAAACCATTTAGGGCCTTATAGGTAAGTAATGATAATTTGTAACTGATACGGAACTTAATAGGTAGCCAGTGCAGAGACTGTAAAATTGGGGTAATATGATCATATTTTCTTGACTCTAGCTGCTGTATTTTGGACTACCTGTAGCTTGTTTATTGACGAAGCAGGACAACCACCTAGAAGTGCATTACAATAGTCCAGTCTAGAGGTCATGAATGCATGAACTAGCTTTTCTGCATCAGAAACAGATAACAATCTATTCTAATTTGTACGCAGCTCAAATCTCTGATGAACATTGTAGAAGACAGCTGCTAAAAGACTTACCTGTTTTATCTGAAGATCATAAAAACCTTTTAGAGACTAAAATCTCTTTTGAGGAGGTATCTCTGGCTGTTAAGCTGCTCTCTTCAGCCAAGAGCCCTGGCTTGGATGGACTACCGCCTGAGTTTTACAAAACGTTTTGGACAATAATTGGAGATGATTATTTTAAGGTGCTTCAGAAATGCTGCAGTGAAGGTATTCTTTCAAAGAACTGGAGACCTGTAGCAATTTTGTGTACAGAATATATTTTTTTAGCAAATAGATTAAATAATGTGTTGTATGAAATTATACACAAATATCAGTCATATTGTGTTAAAAATAGGTCAATCATGGATAATCTTCACTTAATTAGGGATGTTTTAGATTATGCTTATAGTAAAGATGCCAATATGGACCTGTTGTCCCTGGATCAGGAAAAGGCGTGTGACGGTTGATCATAGGTTTCTGTATTTTCGATGGTTCAAAATATTCTAACGGACCCTCTGATGTCACATGGACTACTTTGATGATGTTTTTCTTACCTTTCTGAACATGGACAGTATACCGTACACACAGCTTCAATGGAGGGACTGAGAGCTCTCGGACTAAATCTAAAATATCTTAAACTGTGTTCCGAAGATAAAAGGAGGTCTTACATGTTTGGAACAGCATAAGGGTGAGTAATTAATGACATAATTTTCATTTTTGGGCGAACTAACCCTTTAAGGGGAAGATATTTAAGTATTTTATTTATTAATATTTTTCCCCTTTTCCCCTCTATGTATATATGTACGTGAACAAATATGTGTGCGAGAATTATTACATTTTTAAAATAGGTCTCTTACATTTTTATTGAATAATTAAAGAAGACCTAAAAGTCAAAAGTCTCTCTCTCTCTCTCTCTCTCTCTTGCCCCCTGGGTGTGTTGCATGCTGGGAAGCGAGAGTGTGGCATGGGGTGTGAGAGTGGTGCATTTGAATTCGTTTCAATTTTCCCGTTTTTTATGGTGGGGTTTTCTTTTTTTCATTTATCACTTTTTGTCTCTTTTTTATTATTTTTGAAAAAAAAGAAAAAAATTCGTTAAAATCTGTTTGTTGATTTAGAAAACTATGGCGTCTCCCTCGGGTGAGGGAACGCTGGTTTTCTCAATCAAGAATGGATGTAAAGTTGCTCCGGATCAAGCGTTTACGGTAGAAGATGTTCTACTAGCAATGGGAGAAATTGTGGGACATGGAAAAATAGTCTCGGCCTCCAGAATGAACAAAGCCGTCGTAGTTTTTCTGAAAGAGGAACATTTAGTGAACAGGCTTGTTGAAAACGGAATTGTTGTGTCAGACACGTTGGTCCAGATAACGCCGTTGCGCGCACCTGCTACTAAAGTAACAATTTAAAACGTGCCTCCTTTCATTTCTAATGAAGAAATAATCAAAGAACTTGGACGTTTTGGTAAGTTTGCTAGTTCCATCAAAGCAGTTCCACTTGGATGCAAAAATACTGCATTGAAACATGTGTTGTCTTTTCGAAGACATGTTTTCATGTTTTTAAATGCACCCTCTAAGACTTTGAAATCTCTTTTCGTATACAACATGGAGATAGTTCGTACATGATATTCGCAGCAACAGATAGTATGCGCTGCTTTGATTGCGGAGTTTTGGGGCATAAGAGATTTACTTGCCTGCATAATAAACAGATGGAGAATGAAGTGAAGGACAGAAATGGCGGATGGTCGATCGGGTGTGGTCGCTGCTCTGTTACTCTACACGCTAATCGTAAAGTTTGTCCACCCAGCAAATGGCTCATTTAAACGGTCTCATAATAACATAGATCTAAAAAACAACAACGATAATTATGAACATGGGATCTTTTATAAACAAACAAACATAATAAATTGCATCTCTGGATATGGAGAGTATGCGTTCAGTATCACCTTCTTAACTACACGTCGGTTTTACCGAAGAAAATTGGAAGGAACAGTGCGCAAACAACTACACAATAATGCTGTGATAATAGCCATCTGTTTACTTTTGTCTGGGGAAATTCACCAGTGCCCTGGTCCAACCATTGCAACAGATGAGGGAAGTATTGTTGACAATTTCAACTCTACCACTACTCAGGTATGTAGCTCATTCAGAGACTACCCATGTTTTGAAACTAGACTGCAACCTTACACTGGGTGCTGTGTGCCCTATCCGAGCTCCATGGAGGATCTGATGATGGTCCAGCTGAGCTCTGAGACCGATTTGGCTCGGTCGGCGGGCGCTGCTCATGGTGATCATCTGGAGCAAAACACATCGAGGGGAGGGTTGTTGTCGCCATCGGAGCACCTGATTACCCCGGAGGCTTTAGCGGACGAGTGGCTGGTACGATCCGTTGGCGTGTTGGTGTCGACTGACGGTCAACCATCGATGGAATCGCGGACGGTAGAGCCGGTGGGGATTTACTCTGTGTCGAAGATGCCACTTTCTCAGGTCGCAGTCGGAGGCAGTGACTATTTGCATGCAAGTTCAAGTGATATGGAGTTCAATGATAAATTTGATGAACATAATAATAAGAAGAAGCGTGTAGTGGTCAACAGAGCAATACAAAACAATCGGAAATTTAAATTTTTTCAAACGGTAAATAATTCTAGAATTATTTGGGATCTAAATGTAAAACCGAAGGGTATATTAGGTGGACACCTAAATATACGAAGTTTAAAATCAAAAAGTGATCAGATTAATCATATACTATTAGAATCTAATTTAGACTACCTCTGTTTATCTGAAACCTGGCTTCATTAAAATTCTCCATCAGCTGCTCTAAATATCCCGGGTTATGATTTTTATAGGAAGGATCGAATTGAAAGGAAAGGAGGTGGCGTAATGATTTATGTGAGAGATACTATTCATTGTAATGAGATTATATGGCAAAATCCGATTGATTTAGAATTATAGGTTTAAATATGATTCTATCACCTCAGATGTCTTTTACACTTATAGTTATTTACCGAGCACCCGCTTTAAATAACAGTTTTTATGATGAACTTAAGAATGTCTTATGTCAATGTGATTTTAAGAAGGAAGTTATCGTTATGGGTGATTTTAATTTAAATTGGGAAGACACATCTATAAGGAAGAAGCTCAAACAAGTCGTTGATGGTTTTAATTTAGTCCAACTGATCAAAGGTTCAACACGAATAACAAGCAGCACTAGCACTCAGATTGACCAGATATTTAGTAACAGACCGGAGAGAATAATAAAGTCATATAATATGATCAAAGGGGTTGTCAGACCATAATATGGTGCTTATTTCTAGAAAATTAACAAGCAAACGATTTACTACACATGCCAGTAATAAGGAATTGTTTGGTATTCCAAAAAATAAACAAAGCGAGTTTAAATCAGCAATTGACAATATAAATTGGGAAGATTTGGTATCATCTAATATAGATTTAGAAATATTAAGTCAGATCTTTACAGAAAAGCTACAATCTACAATTAGTGATTTTTCAATCAAAACGAAATATAAGTACAAGAAACAGTCCCTCCCCTGGGTTAACGACAATATAAAAAAATTAATGAAGGAACGGGATAATGCTTTAAAATTAGCGATAAGATCAAAGATGGTCCATGATAGAAATAAATTTGTAATGTTAAAAAAAAGGTAGTAAGAGCATTAAGGAAAGCAAAGGCAGATTTTTTTATCATAATTATTGAAAACACTCATGGTAACTCAAAAATGATATGGAGACAGATTAAAAAATTGACTGGTCAAAAGAATATTAAAACAAGTCTAACTGAATTAAAGATCAATGATACAATTCTACAGAGCCCGATTGATGAGACACAGGCCCTTAATTACTATTTTGTTGAGTCAGTGGATAAAATAGCCCAAATTTTTATTGTACAACAACCCTATATACAAACAATTAATGAAAGTGACACAGCATTAGTATTAAGACCAGTAACTAAGTTAGTGGTTGAAAGAGTGGTCATGTCTCTGAGGACCTCAAGGGCTAAGGATATTTTGTCACGGTAGGAAATCCATTGTTTCCTCCGTGTCATGTTTTGTGTTTGTATTTGTACTCTCGTAGTCTCCATGTGCTCGTTTGGTTAATTGTTGTCACCTGTATGTTGATTGTCTCGCTCCAGCTGATCCTCATCTCCACTCAGCTATAAACACTCACCTCTCTCTCTGTCTGTCGTCAGATCCTCACTCATGTCTCCGCTCCCTAGCTGGATTACCGTCTCCCGTGTTCGTGTGCTGGATTGTGTTCGTGTTGTCGTCTTCGTGTCAGTGTTCCGGTCCGTTCCTGGTTTCATCCATTTGACCGTCTTCACCTTCACCATCGACTTCACCATCCAGCTCTTCTCACGCCACCGTAGACCTTGTTTTTCATTGCCAACATTCTGGACTCTGATTTCAATAAACTTCATCTGATTGCCTGCAATTGCTTCCTCCTCTTTTACTAGTCGTCACAGTAGGATCTGACCATCATGGAAGCAGCAGGCGATCGCTCCCCATCTCATCTGGAGGAATTTCTGCAGAGAGCCGTTGGTCGTATGGATCGCCAAGACAAGGCGATAGATGAGATGGGTCGAGCTTTCCAAGCAATGGTGACGAAGGTGTCCGAGCTCGCTCTCCAGGCTCAACATCAACTACAACCGCCACCCGCTGCGCCTCCCACGCCACCCACACCGCCGATTGTCTCCGGGGGGATTTCCCAGTCCGAACCACGCCTCCCCATCCCTGAGAAATATGCGGGTGAGCCAGAGTTTTGTCGATCATTTCTGTCTCATTGTTCTCTGCACTTCGCCCTGCAGCCCCGCACGTTTTGCACCGAGGAAATGAAGGTGGCATTCGTCTTGTCACTACTGACGGGGAGGGCTGCCCTCTTGGGGACGGCGGTGTGGGAAAACCAAGACAGCTGCTGTGCCTCGTTCCACGCCCTTTCGGAGGAGATGAGACGGGTCTTCGACCGCTCCGTCGCCGGGAGGGAGGCGGCTAGACTTCTCACGGACCTACGTCAGGAAGACAGGTCCGTATCCGACTATTCCATTGAGTTCCGCACCCTGGCGGCGGAGTGTAAGTGGAACGAAGAGGCGCAGTGGGATCACTTCCTGCATGGGTTGGCTGACCGCATCCAACAGGAGATCCGCGCCGTCGAGCTCCCCACTTCTCTCAATGGCCTGATCGACCTCACCATCAGAGTAGACAACCGACTCGACCAAGCCGCCAGACGGAGGGGGAGAGCAGTTCTCGCGACCAGACCGGAGGCTCAGCGTCAGCGCTCAGAGGTTGCGGTCAGCCCACCTGGAGATCTTGAACCCATGCAGGTGGGGCGAGCTCGGCTCTCCCGGGAGGAGAGGATCAGGCGGAGATCCCTGGGACTATGTTTATACTGCGGAAGCCAAGAACATCACATCCAGCGCTGTCCGGTAAAAGACCAAGCCCGATAGTAAAACGGAGGCTACTATCGGGTGGGATCTCTGCCAGGAAGACCTCATCTACATCGAGTCTACGGTGGTCCACCCACGCACTCGATCATCACGCTTTGTTGGATTCTGGGGCCGAGGGTAGTTTCATGGACTTTAAGTTTGCTACTAAACTCAACATTCCTCTCACCTCCCTCAAACACCCCATTGCACCTTTTGCACTCAACGGACACAGACTGCCAGTCATCACACAGACCACCTTACCTGTTTCCCTCATCACATCTGGCAACCATACGGAGGAGATTTCATTCTTCATCACGGACTCACCTCAATCCCCCATTGTTCTCGGTCACACCTGGCTCCAGAAACACAACCCCAGGATCAATTGGCGCCTCGGATCTGTGGTTAGCTGGAGCGAGGAATGTCATTTGTCTTGTCTTTTGTCTGCTGGTGTTAATGTTTCTGAGTCTGTGTTTCAGGGGGAAGCAGTGGATTTGGCTAACGTGCCCGCGGAGTACCACGACCTGAAGGAGGTGTTCAGTAAGTCTCGTGCTGATTCTCTTCCTCCTCATCGTCCCTATGACTGTGCGATAGAGTTATTGCCAGGTACTTCTCCGCCTAAGGGCAAGTTATATTCTTTGTCTATTCCAGAGACGGCGGCCATGGAGAAATATATATCCAGTTCTCTAGCAACGGGGTTTATCCGCCCTTCTTCTTCTCCAGCGGGGGCGGGGTTCTTTTTTGTGGGAAAGAAGGACGGATCCTTGCGACCTTGCATTGACTACCGAGGGCTGAACAACATAACGGTAAAGAATACCTATCCTTTGCCGCTTATGTCTTCAGCTTTTGAGAGGTTGCAGGGAGCGTCCGTTTTCACTAAATTGGACTTACGTAATGCTTATCATTTGGTCCGCATCAGGGAGGGGGATGAGTGGAAGACTGCCTTTAACACCCCTAGAGGCCCTTTTGAGTACTGCGTGATGCCTTTCGGGCTTACGAACTCGCCGGCAGTCTTCCAAGCTTCTGCGGTTGCTAGAGAATGGATTGTTTGTCAAGGCGGAGAAATGCGTTTTTCATGCACAGTCTGTTTCTTTTCTAGGACACATCATTTCGACTGAGGGTGTTCGCATGGATCCTGAGAAGGTTAAGGCTGTGGTAAATTGGCCATCCCCAGAGTCTCGCAAGGCCCTGCAGAGATTTCTGGGGTTCGCCAATTTTTACCGGCGTTTCATTCGCAATTTCAGCCAACTAGCCGCTCCTCTGACCGCCTTGACCTCCCCTAGTTTGACGTTCAGGTGGTCAAACGCAGCCGAGGCTGCGTTTGCCAAACTGAAAAGCTGCTTTGTTTCAGCTCCCATTCTCGTCACCCCTGATCGCTCACGTCAATTCGTAGTGGAGGTCGACGCGTCAGAGGTGGGGGTAGGAGCAGTGTTGTCCCAACGCGCATCCTCAGACGGAAAGGTGCATCCTTGCGCGTATTATTCTCACCGTCTATCTCCTGCGGAAGTTAATTATGACATTGGCAATCGAGAGTTGTTGGCAGTCAAACTTGCACTGGAAGAATGGCGCACTGGCTTGAGGGGTCGGGTATACCTTTCATTGTATGGACGGACCATAAGAATCTCGAATACATTAGAACCGCCAAAAGACTTAACTCCAGGCAGGCTCGGTGGGCATTGTTTTTCGGTCGTTTCGATTTTACACTTTCTTACCGGCCGGGTTCCAAAAACATCAAACCCGATGCTTTATCCCGTCTTTTTGAGCGTTCCGATCGTACTGCTACTCCCGAGCCCATTTTACCGGGGACCATCATTATCTCCGCGCTCAGATGGGAGGTCGAATCGAAGGTGTTGACTGCCTTAGAAGGGGTAACGCCCCCGGCTCGTTGCCCACCGAACCGATTGTTTGTGCCGGAGGGGTTACGGTCAGACGTTCTCCAGTGGGGTCATTGTTCCAGTGTTGCTTGTCACCCAGGGGTTAGTAGAACTAGGTTTCTAGTCATGCAACGATTTTGGTGGCCTGGTATGGCTCGTGACGTCCACGACTTCGTCTTGGCTTGTTCAGTTTGCGCTATTGGTAAGACTTCCAATCGACCTCCAGATGGGTTACTCTTACCGCTGTCTGTCCCTTCGAGACCCTGGTCCCACATTTCGCTAGATTTCATTACCGCCCTCCCGCCCTCTAAGGGCAATACGGTGATTTTAACCGTAGTGGACCGGTTCTCGAAGGCGACTAATTTTATTCCCTTGCCCAAATTACCTTCAGCCAAGGAAACAGCGGTAGCTGTCATTGACCACGTCTTCCGTATACATGGCCTTCCGACAGACATGGTTTCTGACAGGGGTCCCCAATTTGTGTCCAAATTTTGGCGAGAATTTTGTAAATTGTTAGGAGCGACTGTTAGTCTGTCTTCCGGGTTCCATCCCCAGAGCAATGGTCAAACCGAGCGAGCCAATCAGGATGTCGAAAGGGTTTTGCGATGTTTGGCTTCCAATAATCCTTCGTCCTGGTGTCAGCAACTCTCAATTGTGGAGTACGCACACAATTCTTTGCCAGTGTCATCTACGGGCATGTCTCCATTTAAGTGTAGTTTAGGGTACCAACCACCTAATTTTGTCAGTACGGAATCCGAGGTTTCGGTCCCCTCCGCACACGCACTAGTCCAGAGGTGTCACCGCACCTGGACCAGAGCTCGCAGAGCTCTGCTCCAGGCTAGGTCGCGCACCAAGGCTAAGGCCGATCGCCACCGGTCGAAGCCTCCCCGTTACGTCGTCGGTCAAAGAGTGTGGCTTTCAACCCTGAATATTCCTATGCGTTCCGTTTCGAATAAACTTGCTCCCAAATTTATTGGCCCGTTTTCTGTTACCAAAATCATTAATCCGGTAACAGTGCGTCTTAGCCTTCCTCCGGCGTACAGGAGGGTTCATCCCGTGTTCCATGTGTCCAAAATTAAACCGGTGATTTTTTCCCGTCTTAATCCGCCTGCCCCGGTTCCCCCCCCGCCTCGTATCGTTAATGGGGAGACCACATATTTGGTTAATCGTATTCTGGACTCTAGACGGAGGGGACGCGGATTTCAGTACTTGGTGGATTGGGAAGGTTACGGTCCGGAGGAGAGAAGGTGGGTTCCTGCTCGGGACATACTGGATCACCGCCTTATTGATGATTACAATCTACAGGTAAAGCAGGCTGGGAACGTCAGGTGACGTCCTAGGGGAGGGGGTACTGTCACGGTAGGAAATCCATTGTTTCCTCCGTGTCATGTTTTGTGTTTGTATTTGTACTCTCGTAGTCTCCATGTGCTCGTTTGGTTAATTGTTGTCACCTGTATGTTGATTGTCTCGCTCCAGCTGATCCTCATCTCCACTCAGCTATAAACACTCACCTCTCTCTCTGTCTGTCGTCAGATCCTCACTCATGTCTCCGCTCCCTAGCTGGATTACCGTCTCCCGTGTTCGTGTGCTGGATTGTGTTCGTGTTGTCGTCTTCGTGTCAGTGTTCCGGTCCGTTCCTGGTTTCATCCATTTGACCGTCTTCACCTTCACCATCGACTTCACCATCCAGCTCTTCTCACGCCACCGTAGACCTTCTTTTCCATTGCCAACATTCTGGACTCTGATTTCAATAAACTTCATCTGATTGCCTGCAATTGCTTCCTCCTCTTTTACTAGTCGTCACATATTTATGGTATGGACACACTCTTATTGAAACAAATTATTTCCTCAATAGTCAACCCTCTAACACATATCATTAATAGTTCATTAGATCAAGGGATATTCCCTAGTTCTTGGAAACCAGCGGTTGTGTCTCCTATATTTAAGGGAGGCGACACTCGCTTACCTTGTAATTATAGGCCCATCAGTGTCCTACCTACAATATCAAAAGTTTTTGAAAACCTAGTGGCCAAACAAATTATTGATCACCTTAATAATAGTTCTTTCCAATTACATCAGATGCAATTTGGTTTTAGGGCAAATCACTCAACAGAAACTGCAATTTGTTACTTTACAGAAAAGGTAAAAGCATTAATGGATAAAGGTGGAGTGGTAGGGGCTGTATTTCTGGATTTACAGAAAGTATTTGATACTCTAAACCATAATAACCTTTTGCATAAACTGTATGATTTTAATTTTCCTATACATTTTGTAAATTTAATCATATCTTACTTTTCTTCCCGTTCTCAATTAGTAAAAATAGATAATCTTAAATCTAATTTATTAGACTTATCAACTGGTGTTCCACAAGGGTCCATACTGGGCCCAATTCTTTTTAGCTTGTATATTAATGATTTACCTAAAGAGTGTGAACAATGTAATATTCTAATGTATGCTGATGATACAGTCATTTTTACACATGATAAAAATGCAGAAGAGGTTGCAAAAAAGTTGACAGACTTTATGGTAAAAGTTACATCCTGGCTAAATCAGTTTTCTGAGGTTAAATGTGTCAAAAACAGTCTGTATGTTCTTTTCCAAAGGACATAGGCCTGATACAAAGCAGGACATTTTTATTTCAGGAGAAAGATTACAGGTCGTTTCAGAATGTAAATATCTAGGGGTACATCTGGACTCCTGTCTTGGTTTTAAAATTCACATAGAAAAAGTTTGCAAAAAGATTAAATTTAACTTGGTTAACTTTAGGTTTTTTAGAAATTGTTTATCAAATGAGGCAGCAAAGATATATTTCCACTCTATGATTCTTTCTCATGTCACATATTGTTTGACAAGTTGGTCAAATACACATTCTATAGTCCTAAAACCATTAGAATCACTATACAAACAAGCACTTAAAATTTTAGATAAAAAACAATTCAGCTTTCATCATTGTTACATTTTAAATAAGTATAACTTGTTTAACTGGGAAATTCTAATCAACTTTAAAAATGTTTGTTTAGTTTATAAGATCATGCATGGTTTGGCTCCTCCTCCTTTGGCTGATTTTATTAAATTTAAATCTATTGAAAACAGAATTACAAGAGGAGCAATTAGAGCGGATTGTATAATTCCACGTAGGAAAACATCGTTTGGCCAAGCTGTTTTCTCATACAGAGCTTCACATCAGTGGAATACTGTACCTCACTAAATTAGAGCGTGCTCAACATTTAACTCTTTTAAGTTTAATCTTAAGAAATGGTTTCTTCATAACCAACAATGTGAACATTAATGCTGCTCCTGTATTATTATTATTAATCTTATTAATAATTTTATTATAGACCTAATCAGTCATATTTAACTCATAACAATTTTTTTCTATTGTGTGTATATTGTCTTTTTATATAATGTTCTTAATTGTATTTTATAGAGGTGTTTACAAGTTCTAGATTTATGATTGTTGTAGTGTATTGTTGTAATGTATAACCTTTTTTATTTTTTCTAGTTTAGAGCCTAATAACATCTGGCAAAGGGACTACCAATGAAAACTAGCCTTCGGGCTAATTTGGGTACATTTACATTTATGAATGTTAATTAATGTACATTGTCCCTTTTCTAAATAAATAAATAAAAATAAATAAATAAATATTGAAGAGCACGTAGATCGAACAGAGAATACTGAAAATCATGATAAGGAAAAAAGACTTAACATTGTAAAAGAAACAACGATTCCAACAAACAAAAAAAAAAACAAAAAAAAAAAAAAAGAGGCAGGAAACTCAAGGTGAGGATATCGAGGCATCTGTTTCTACTTGTGGATCTACTCAACCCAGCGAAATAACCCTGGTTAAATCCTCAACTGAGCAAAGCGCTTCAGAACTGAGTTCAAAATCAGAGGTGAGTGCTTCTAATTTATCTAAACAAGATGTTGAAAACAAAGGAGGCTCAACTGTGCCGAAAGAGGTAGTTGATTCTGTAAAGGACAGTGGACGGAGTACTGGTGTTGAGGATGAAAGTGGTAGTGCCGTGCAGTCTGCTTTGGAAGTAGATGAAGATAGCGATGAGGCTCAGATGGAGGAATGTGATAGCTGCTCGGAGGTGTCTGAGTTTGATTACAGTCAGTCGATCAATGATGTTTATTCTGTGGAAGAATTTAATGAATTTCTGGATCAAACGAAAGGAAAAATTTTTTTATGTCTTAAAGCTGCGGTAGGTAACTTTTGATGCTCTAGCGGTTAATATACAGAACTGCTTGTGTCTTGCGGAAGAACATCGTAGCCGGAACTACTTCTCTCTGTTTATGTATATGAAGAATCACAAAGGTACTGGGTTACTCCGCCGCGGTACCCCCGAAGCAATCTAAAATAGTCCGAATATAAACACTTATTATAGGTGCACCCTAGTGATTCAGGACAAGCTAAAAACATTGTTTGGAAAATGGATTCATGGTGTACTCGCTTATTATATACATTTTTCTACATTTTGAACACAAACAAAGTTACGCACCGCAGCTCTGATTGGTTGTTTTTTACCGGGAGCGATGGAGATTCTGCAAATGGCAATAGGACACTGGGAGGAGCCAGAGGAGCTTGATTTTTTTCACAGATTATCTGTCTCATGTTCTACTGTCAGGACATAATGACAGGTTTAATAAATATGTAAAAAATATATATTTACAAAAGTTACATACTGCAGCTTTAAAATACTTCACTGATGGTAACAAATTTGTTAAATCGGTAATGATTGCTCAGAAGACTGCTGGTTACGAAGTGATTTCGATACAAAAAAGATTTAGGCTGAAAAAATTCATGACGGCTGTGCGTAAATCTCAAAATGATCAGGCAAAAATGTCAAGGCGGAAAAAATAAAAAGCACATGGGTGTGGGGTCCGTGTATCTTTTGGTCATTGGATTTTCTTTTCAGAAACGGATATCAAAAAACTAAAAACAAGTGGTTATTTGATTTTTGTTTTAAAATAAAAAATTTAAAATTAAAATACAAAGCGTTTCTCTTTTTCAGTGTCAAAAAAAGATGAGCGAAATTTTAAAAATGATTTGAATTTCAATTTCTATTTCGGATATCAAAAAATAAAGTTACTTTAAAACAGAAACGAAAAAAGGCCCGTTGTTCATATTCCGAGACCGGATGTGGTTAGCACTCACTTGACAAGACCGCCACATTTGACAGAGTGACAGTGTGCTTAGGCCCAGAATAAAATGTCTTTGGAAACTTACTCAGTTATGATTTTAGACATGGCAAAACAAGGCCTGTCATCCACAGAAATCTCAGCGCAGATATCACAAGTAAATGGGGGAGCGAGAGGATGTTCCGCAAGAAACGTGAGGAGATTTTGCAGTGAAAATGGATTAAGTTTGATGGGGCTCCCTGACGCACATTTGGAGTTGGAGGTGGCAAAAGCTATAACCGAGGTATGATCCTGCTTTTTTTTTTAACCTTTTACTAGAGAGAGAGAGAGAGAGAGAGAGAGAGAGAGTATATTATTTATTATTATTATTTTACTATTGTTCATATAACTGTTTTATTGTGTTTGTATATATTATGTATATATATTATATTTGTATATGCTTTGGCAACATTGTTTCAAAAAACGTTCATGCCAATAAAGCCCCATTGAGAGAGAGAGAGAGAGAGAGAGAGAGAGAACGAACATGTGATATGCACAGTATGTCCCGCATTTATATGTCTTATCAAATTTATTTGACTGGTATCTTTAATGCCCGTTTATTACGAATAGTACATAAATCCCAATAAATAGCCTCAGCCTTCCATTATTTATAAATAGTTTCTAAGTCACAGTTAATATAATCCTCACAACACTGATAAATTATATAACACAAAAACGTCTTATTTCTTGATACACTCATCAGCTGGACATGTATATTTTTTAATTTTCTAGACTGGACCTACATATGGAAGAAAGATGATGAAGGGTTATCTCGCTATGAAAGGAGTGTATGCTGCAGAGACACGAATTGGATCAGTGCTCAGAACCATGCATCAGCCATACCATGAAGCAAGACGTCAGGTCTATTACTCCTCTCTAATACATAATCAAATATGTGGAATTTATGTGTAAATATGAGATAATATTTTTTTGTCTGTGTTTTTTTGCTGTTTAGCTGCAGTTACTTAGATTGTATAAGATTAAAAACTTACAGATATTTATAGTAAGCCTATAATCAGAACAAACCCCTAATTTTCATTTTATTTTTTTGACAGAGACACAAATAGACATTAGGTTATATTTGTAAAATATGCAGCCATATAGGACTAATGAGATTTTTTTGTGTGAAATAGTTACATCGTTTTCCTATCTCTCTTAGGGTGCCCGCAATCTCAACCCCATACCATATCAAGCTGATTACATGGGTCAAAAGGTTCATATGGACCAAAACGAAAAACTGGCTATGTTTGGGGTTACCCATGTTTTAGCCATCGATGGCTACAGCAAAAAGATTGTTGCTCATTCTACAATGCCTATAAAAAACAACCTTGCCATCTATGAAGATGTTTTCAGGTAATAGCAATTATTATTATTGTGGACACTAAAGAAAGTGCATACACATGGCTATCATTCATGATAGAATATAAAACATTGAACATCTACAGTATATTGTTATGAAGCCTATTATACTGAGAGTAACTAATAACCGTTAAGTTTGAAAAGTTTTGCACAAAATAAAACACTTTTTCATCCAATAGGCCTGCAGTACTTGCCTATGGTATGTGGGACCAGGTACGAGTAGATCATGGCAAGGAGTTTTATTTGACACTTTTCATGCAGGAGCTGCTGTCATCTCACCGCCATAATCAGGAGCGAAGGCCATATTTACAGACTTCATCCACAAAGGTACAGCTCAACAGTTTGTTTGGTTGCTTCAGCAATTCACTTGTATGCCTGTTTTTTTTTATTATTATTATTTTTGCTTCAGCAGCATACTGTTGTTTTGCATGCATGAGACAAATTGCTATGCTTTCCAAATTTTTTAGTTAATTAAAATTAACTATGGCTGAGAATGTTTCTTTTTAAAACCTGGTTCCAGCTTAATAAAAAACTGCTGCAGAAGCAGCTACATCCTATTTGTCTTCAAGCAGAATTCCTGGTAAAACTATAAATTTACTTGTTCGGTGGTCAATGTGCATAATGACTGCTGAGTTAATACATTTACTGGGAATTCTGCATGACCATTTTTCCTTGATAGACTAAGATTTATTTACCCACCAGAACACATTGACTGATGACACATCTTTGTTGCAAATTCAGAATCATATAGTTGAACGAATCTGGCCTGAAGTCAACAATCGTGTCAACTATCCACTGAAGGCAGCACTTATGGGGTTGGTGGATCAAGAGGAAATAGACATGAACGACAGCCTTGTGAGATATTGTGTATCCAACCTTACTGGCCGCTTGTGTGAGATTGGTCTTACAAGGCTGGTGGAGTCATGGAATGCTCATAGAATTCCAGGTGAAATTACAGATTACAATTATTACAAAAGGCATTCACAAGTTTCTATACCAACAGTATGGTCTTTATTTTACATGTAAAGGAACACCAAATGACTTGGCTGGCCGTGGGTGTCCCAAAAAAATCCAACAGGAACTGTTGCCTCATTCAGCTGAAGCAGCAGACCTTTACAGCCAACAGCTGGGATCATCACTGACCAGGCATTCAACTTTTGGAGTTGATCCATTTTCAAATGAACAGGACAAGATTACAGTTGAGAACCAGTTTGCCGAGCATTTTTCAGACATTTCAGAATTGTACTCTAGAGCAGTGAACAATGACTTTGCCCCATACAAACAGGCATTGCTCTGTCTTATAACCACAACTCAGTGCAATGTGTGAAAAGCCATTAGCTCTATTTAACTTGAAGACGGTTAACTTGAAATTCGTTTGTGTAAAAATTCAACATGTTACTCCTCTTCATAAAGGGATCTCAGAACAGAAAAAGTATCTGACAGACCATTAATTTCATATATGGTGTTGTTTGCAGTGTTCCCTCTACATTTTGCACAGTGCACAGAGGTCTCCTGCCACTGTACCACACATGTTTTGCAGCCAATAATGCTCCGGCAACACTCGGTGAAGACTGGCTCCTCGATGAATTCTAAAAGACAAAATGAGGAAAAACTAGTCATTCTGTGTGTGTGTGTGTCCATATGACCTTAACTCTTAACCAGCACCCCCTATTTTTTGAGAATTTTCTGAAAATGACATAACCAACTACAAATGTCTGTAGCTCTTTAACCCTATAGTCCACATTCATAACTGGTCTTTTTTTAAACTAGACACTTTAAACTTTGTTACCCGAGAGTCATTATAATTCAAAGTAGCAAAGAAACAGAGTAAAACGAGGTAAACATTTTACATGAAAGTTACTTACGATTTCTTTGAAGGAACTTAACTTAGGGAAACATTTATCAGACTTTTATGTTAAAGGCCTGAAAACAACAACAACGATCAAATAGAATATCTGGACCATGTTTTGATTCAAATTTGAGGATGAAACTCCCAGACCCAACAATTTAGTTTCTGTTAGCTTTTATTCATGAAAAGTAAAGGTGTCCTTTCTAAAAGGCCAAATGGAGAGCTTGCAATCGATTTTGGTTGGTTATTACTCCCATCAATCAAAACTTTGCTGACTAGGTTTGAAAACCATTGGCTTGGTTTTCAAACCTTTTAACTACTTGGAAACTTTTATTAATTTTATAATATTGTATATAATATTGTCTCAATATTTTAATACGTTTTATTCAAGTAATGATTAATAAAAAATAAAAAAAGGATTAAATAAATGTTAAAGCGGAAATAAGATAGCTGTAAAGTAATCTCTGGTTTCAACTCCCTCACTTTCATGCAAGCTCAGTCCTCTAGGCATTGAATTGTGGTAAATAGTGCTTCAGCAAGTGTACATCAGAGAGAATTGTGGGTAAAAGTAGTAAACGAATGTAGGGAATGATGTCGTTCACTCAGATTTCGGACACCCTAAATAGTGCACTATATAGTGGATAGGGAGCGATTTCAGACACACCTTTTGTTAATGTATCGTTACACCATGGGTTGGAACACAAAGGTCTGCATTTGACATGTAATTAATTGTAGTGGATGAGACATAGGTGACCATGGTTCGAAAATGTAATGCGTACGTGGAAAATTACAATTCTGGATCAAAATGGATTCAAAATAAGTGTACATGTGGGACAATGACTAGCTATTGTGTACTCACTCATACAAATAACACAGCAGAATCCTTGCTTGATGGTCTGTAGCTGTGAAGGAGTCAGGATCACTCTTTGAGTGGCAGCTAGATTGGTGAGCTCTCTGATTGCTGCAGTGATATCTGGTAAGGTCTGTGATGCCAGTACAAGCTCTTCTATCTTCTCAGTGACCTCTCCAATTCCGGCAGCATCTTCATCTTTTCGGCTATTACAAGGAAAAAACATAATAGATATATGCTGTTTGTGTTTTAGTGGTTTTGCTTGTGGTAACCAAATAAATCTTTGGCCCAACATTATAGACGCCACTAAAATACAGAAGCATTAATGGCCAAAGGATTGGCAAACCGGTGCTGATTTGAAATAAAGTTTCAATAGTCTGGACAACAAAGGTAAGGACAAATAAGTAAATAAACAATGCCTTTCAATATTTGGACAAATAAGAGAAATACGAATACTTAAGATTACCTCATTCTCCTCCTTTTGGAGCCCTGTACCTCCTGGAAGGCCTGTTCTTGTATAGCAAGAATCTTTCTTGCATTTTGTTTCCAGTACTGGGACCCTTTACATTAGGGGTGAAAACCAGAAAAAAGGTTAAATCATCATGAGTTATCTCATCCCCTCTAATTTTAAAATCACAAAAGTAAAGACTTAATAATAAAACAAAATTAAAGAGTTAGTTCACCCAAAAATTAAAATGTCAGTTATTACTCACCCACATGTTTTTCTAACCCCGTAAGACTTCCTTTCTTCATCGCATCATAATTTAAGATTTTTATGATGACATCTGATAGCTAAATTACTCCTCAGTAGTGTTATAGATGGCCGAAACTTGCTCGATCAGAAAACGTATTAAGACATTGTTAAAATAGCCAAAGTGACTCCAGTGGCTCAACCATACATTTATCAAGCAACGAGAATACATTTTGTGTGCAAAAATAAACAAAATAATGACTTTACTCCACCATTCATTCTCTTCAGCATTGGTCTTGTGTGTTTATCTGTTGTTTTTACTTAGACAATTTTTAGTCTATGTGCGTAGAGCTTCTGGGTTGAACGTCACACGCACCACTCAAATGACCTGTGTAGACCAATAGTGAGCCTGCGTGTAGACTATTCATACCTTATAAGTAATCTTAAATTATGATGGGACAAAGGAGGAAGTCTTATGGGGTTAAATCAACATGTGGGTGAGTAATAACTGAGATAATTTTCATTTTTAGGTGATTTAACCCTTTAATGTTTGTCACCAGTTGTGCCTTCTGATGTGGAAGATTTTTATTAGTAAGATTTTAATCAATCCAGAATAATCAATGTGAATCTAGCCATTTTTGTTGCTAGTTGTTTTTCCTTTATAATCCTATAGGAAATGGATAGAAAGGAATATGGTTACGTGCAGGAATGTACAGGGCTAATGAATAACATATGGTTAGACATACATTAAGGACCTCCCCTCCCTAGGGACTTAGGTAAAGTGTAATCTAAAGGAAAAGTTTTACCATGTGGAACCGCCCTGTATAGGGTATATAATGAGATGCAACCTAGCATTCGACAGAACTTCTTGCAACAAGCTCTCGACTTTGTTTTGCTTAAAATAAAGTCTTTTCTTCTGAGAGAAAAATCCCTGACTGAGTTTGATCCTTGGGAGAACCGGCAAAATACACCACAGATTTGGCACCCCAGATGGGACTGGAAAGGAGCAGAGTGGACGACTGCTTTTGAGCTGACTGATGAGCAACACACACACACAGTGGTGGCCACCATAGAATAAGGTAAGCATTTTTGCTTATATAATTAGTGTGTGTTGTTGACTGGTCAGCTCTGAGTGGTAAGGACACTTAAAATCTGCTCTTCCATATTTAGAAAAATAATAGGATATCTAAATTGAAAAAGGGGTTTTACTCCAGAAGAAATAACTGCATGCACATATTTGGGTTATTAATAGGAAGGCCTTGGAAGGCAATCTCGATTTAAGACAAATATGGTGTAGGCAGAAAGACATGGCATGCTGTGGTCTGTGTTTATTGGATAGCTGTGGCAGGTAGGACAGTGATAAACGGATAAGCAGATTAGTTAAGGAATCGCGAGGAAAAGTCCCATGGATACCGCTTTGAGAATGTATAAGTGAAATTCTCGAAGGACAGAAATAGGTGGGCCCTTAAGGAGCTCTAGGTGAGCTGTGTTTTGTTGTGTGGATGTCTCTGTGTCCGGACGAATGAATGTGTAAACAAATAAATTCCGTGTTGGGTGGGTAAAAGTTGCGCACCATTCTTGGACCGTCACTTCAGGGTGGCTGGGTGGAGTTGGACGCAGCTAGTATCCACTTGAGGGGGATGAATGTATTATGAGCCTTGATAATAAAAGGACAATTAATGTGTGATTATCCCTTAGATAAAGGGAAAAAGTATGCAAGAATAAGCACTCTGGCTCAATAAAGAGTGTAGCAAGTGTGAATGGGTTTAGGAAAATAGCATCAATAAAGTTTGAACCAAGATCTATAATAGATTTTTGCATTTAGGATGTCTGGGTGAAATGGGAGAACATTTTCTGAGCCCAGTGTAGTGGGAGTGAGAACAAAGGAGGACGTTTCCACAGTAAAGTTGTATTACATGGGGGGAGCAAGAGGTGCTCTCCCCTCCTGGACCATCACTTGGGAGTGATCAGGTTACAGAGACTGGTGTTGAGAAAGGATAAGTGCAGAAGCCCTAAAACAATAAAGTTAACTGAAGGAAGGTTGTTTTAGAGAAAAATAAATACAAATGTTCCAAGAAATGGACTAATATAGAAATGGCAGATATGGTGGAATATAGAAATAATAATATTTTAATTAAAATAAGATATGCATTTATTATTTAATAACTTGTCTGAATAGATTAATTTAAAAGATGCACGTGCTTAAAACTTTTTTTAATACGTGAAAACATCTAGAATTTGTATCTTGTTATCCCTGGGACACAGTATGAAAGTTAATCCATTACAGAGTTTCAGAGATTGGGCTTGTGTACATGTAAAAAATAAAAGAAATAACTTGTGCAATGTGGAATGAAAGCAAGATTGGGTGACCAAGTTAATAGACAATTGGATTCAAAAGCCATAGGCATTTTACAATAGGAAGGGAACTAGTTGCTTAAAGAATTAAATTTAATTATTTTATTTACAATAATAGGAATTATTTTATGTTGGTTAGGAAACATTAATTCACAAATACCAGATTATTCTGAATCATGTATGCAAATATAGAAGAAAAATTATGATTGAAGTCTTTATTTTACCATACGCATGTCATGCTGTTATAAAAGGAAGGTTTATTTTATTTTATTGCAGTATATTTAGATAATAAAGGTAGCTGATTTTTGCATTTTGCAAAGAAGAAAAAATGCTTGCTATTTTCCTGCAATGAAGAACTTGCTTTACTAACATAGAATAAGAGAACTGCTGTTTTCAACCAGATGATTTTGTTTTTATTAAGGGACCACTGAAAGAAGAGGTTGAAAAGTGAAAATTAGAAAAAGAGCTGACTGCTCAGAAACAATTTGGTCAGAAGTTACATAGGTACATTTGATTAATGCAGTCTCTGAGTGTTACACTTTCAGATGATTTCTGGAACAGTGCCTTGACAAAGGAAAGCAATGAAATGGAGTCTGTCGAGGAATGGCAAAGCAGCAAACACAGCTACAGAGAGAAGAAGAGGGAGGGGCTGATGGATGTTCCCCTCCCCTCTTGAAAGAGAAGAACACACTGCAGCATGGAGAAAGAAAGAATTAAAGCAGGAAAAGGTGAATCTTTCACTTGAGACTTTTCCTGAGGGTGAAAAGAACATTATGAAATGCAAAACTCTGGCAGAAAGCAACCAGAAGCCAGACTGAGAAGAAGCAGAGAAACAACGGAGACCGTACACCACAACATCAGGTCTTTGAGTGCCATCACAGACTGACGACCCAGTACAACAGCCCAGGCTGATGATGTCACCAGAAGGACTTCAATCCCTTCAGTGCACAGGTCCTGCATATTCAATGAACAATATAGAGACTGCTTCAAATGTTAATTATTTTATTTGATTATTTTATTTACTATGTTTTAATCTTGATTATTCACTGGTCTCACAGCACTTCCTTAAATTCTGTGTTTTAACTAACTTTCTCAATCTGCTTTTCAATAGGTACCAGTCCAGCCTCATGTCTTAAAGAAAAAATAATAACTTTGACAGACAGAAGTGAGTACTTGACTCACCAATCAGATAAACATGGAGCTGGATTTGGCATAGTAAGACTGTTTCATTAAACAACTAGGGGGAAATGCACAACTAAATACTTGACAACAATGCTGAGCGCTTTGGGAAGAAGAGAATAAATAAATGAATAAAAAAGGGTATCCTGATGAACAATAGGAAAAATATATATGGTTGAAAAAATAGAAATATTGGTCACTCCATTTTGTTTTAAGGTAATTTTCTAAGGTAAAACTGAATAAAATAATATTGAATAAAAAATTATTCCAGAGATCCAAAATCATGAAATCACATATACTGTCATCACTGGGGATAACCAGATGGAAATGTTGATGGCCATGGATCCAAGATTTACAGAGATCTCCAATCCTCTTCTCAGAGTCGCTCATGAGCAATAACAAAAAAGTATTTGACTAAACTTTAAATTAGACAAACACATGACATTTGAGAAATGATAATTGGCTCTCTCAAATGCCCAATGCCTAGGCCTAATATTCTAAACAAATTCATCTATGAGATTTTGGAAAAAGGAAGGAAAGAAAGAAAAGAAAAGTTTTTGGCAAAAAAAAAAAAAGAAAAAAAAGAAAAAAAAAGGGGGAGTGAAAGTGTGTGGAAAAGTATGAATGATGGTGTTGTATGGCATGAAAGAGAGTGTCTGACGAGACACTGAGGCAATTCAATCAATTTGCCCAAACAGCTGTATACAAATTTGAATGTGGGCCCACAGGGCAAACTTATGCCCAGTAAAATAATGACCATGGATGTATTTGGTTAAGTTTCCTGGTCAGTACCTAGGTCTTTGTTGTGGCAGAAATAAAAACAGTGCCACACATGCGCAGCGTATAACACGGGAAGGCATAGCAAAGCAGGCTTGCTCTGTCCACCCCACATCTAACTTCCTTTTCAGCATATCATGATGGAGCTGATTGTGTCAAAAGGATGAAACATTATCTTTCTGACTGTTAAAATAAATGCAGTGGGTTGAGTGTTTTCCAGGGCAAAAGGCCTATGCTACTGAGCAACATAGGCCTAGATAAATTATCCAGTGATATAGTGGAACTCAGTTTACAAAATAAAAAGATAACTAAATAAGCAAATTGTTGAGAATAAAATTAAAAGGAATTAAAAAATAGTAAAGACAGCACTGAAATTGTGAAAACTCAAAAAGGGGCCAAGACAGCCCTCAACCCACAT
Source organism: Carassius gibelio (assembly GCF_023724105.1). NCBI lineage: Eukaryota > Metazoa > Chordata > Actinopteri > Cypriniformes > Cyprinidae > Carassius > Carassius gibelio. The sequence goes on from NC_068417.1 coordinate 51,683,853, forward strand.
TACATTTCCACAGGTCACACCAAGAAGGACGACTGGCAAGATGAACAAATAAGCATGCTTGATAACACTAACAAAAAATTCTTAAGTTTTCCATTTACAGGTGACAGCAGTTCCAGTAAGACCAAGGAATGCTTCGCTCCATCAAAGAGAACCAGTGAGGGTGCAGTTATGATCTCAAGAGAGCCTTGCATTAATCAGAAAAACGGTTACAGAGTGACACCTGAGTTCACATCTCTAACCTTAAAATACCCCAACCAGCTTCAACAACTCCACACAGCATGAAGTGAGGGATGAAGGGCGTGCTAGTAACGACCCACCCTTGCCAACGAGGGAAAGACCATTGCAATGACTCGCAAAGAGTCTCCCTGGTGAAGATGGAATGAGAGAGTGATGGGACTGCTACTGAGATCAAAATACTTGGGAGCAGATATGAGCCAACAAATAGAAAAGAAAAGGTGGAAAGAGAATTTTAAGTAATGGTAGATGAAGAATTTGAAGGTTATGAGAAGGGAAATATGGATGTAGGAAGATTTGAAGGGAAAATAGAGCAATTTGATGCAACAAATAGAATGAAAGGAGCAAAATAGAAAAGCTCAAGATTTGTGAATTGAAGAAGGAAAAGTATGTGTTATGTTTGGGGAAAATGCTGTATTTATAGAAGGGAGCATTTAATGAAGAACTGATCAAATTGAAAAGGCTAAGAATGATAGATAAAGAAAATGTTGGAAAAGATAATAAAATGTAAGACTGGTTTGATTTACAGTTAGGAACATGTGGAGCATAGTTTACAACTAAATAGGGAAAGTTTTCAGGAATTGCATTAATGACAGGATATTTACTATTTTACTGTATACTTCCTATATTGAGGTCACTAGTCAAAGCCACAGTTAAGCAAATTAAATTCAAAGATGTCAAGATAATGGGAAATTGATACATAAGGTATCTAAGCTGAAGATCAACTCTTATAATCTTGTGATATTCAATGTGTGATGTGATTTGTATTTGTATCTGTATGTATTTTTACGCCTTTTATACAAAACTGTGATAACCAGGCAAATGCTGAACCAATTGCACATTCATGCTTTTAACAATGTCTACTATTAAAGAGGAATTAGGGAGACTGGATCTTTTACTCACTCCATGTCAAATTAGGAGAGAGATGTTTGGTCCAGTAATCCCTCAGAGTGGAATTTCATAATCTAGTCACTGGGGATAATACAATGTGACTTATTTAGTCAATAGGTAGTGTAAATAATATGACTGGATTATGGAGTAGCACTCTGGATAAGAATAATCAAATGTGAGACTTATTAAGTCTCAAAGGGGAGAATATGTGGAAGATTTTTATTAGTAAGATTTTAATCAATCCAGAATAATCAATGTGAATCTAGCCATTTTTGTTGCTAGTTGTTTTTCCTTTATAATCCTATAGGAAATGGATAGAAAGGAATATGGTTACGTGCAGGAATGTACAGGGCTAATGAATAACATATGGTTAGACATACATTAAGGACCTCCCCTCCCTAGGGACTTAGGTAAAGTGTAATCTAAAGGAAAAGTTTTACCATGTGGAACCGCCCTGTATAGGGTATATAATGAGATGCAACCTAGCATTCGACAGAACTTCTTGCAACAAGCTCTCGACTTTGTTTTGCTTAAAATAAAGTCTTTTCTTCTGAGAGAAAAATCCCTGACTGAGTTTGATCCTTGGGAGAACCGGCAAAATACACCACAGATTTGGCACCCCAGATGGGACTGGAAAGGAGCAGAGTGGACGACTGCTTTTGAGCTGACTGATGAGCAACACACACACACAGTGGTGGCCACCATAGAATAAGGTAAGCATTTTTGCTTATATAATTAGTGTGTGTTGTTGACTGGTCAGCTCTGAGTGGTAAGGACACTTAAAATCTGCTCTTCCATATTTAGAAAAATAATAGGATATCTAAATTGAAAAAGGGGTTTTACTCCAGAAGAAATAACTGCATGCACATATTTGGGTTATTAATAGGAAGGCCTTGGAAGGCAATCTCGATTTAAGTGTAAACAAATAAATTCCGTGTTGGGTGGGTAAAAGTTGCGCACCATTCTTGGACCGTCACTTCAGGGTGGCTGGGTGGAGTTGGACGCAGCTAGTATCCACTTGAGGGGGATGAATGTATTATGAGCCTTGATAATAAAAGGACAATTAATGTGTGATTATCCCTTAGATAAAGGGAAAAAGTATGCAAGAATAAGCACTCTGGCTCAATAAAGAGTGTAGCAAGTGTGAATGGGTTTAGGAAAATAGCATCAATAAAGTTTGAACCAAGATCTATAATAGATTTTTGCATTTAGGATGTCTGGGTGAAATGGGAGAACATTTTCTGAGCCCAGTGTAGTGGGAGTGAGAACAAAGGAGGACGTTTCCACAGTAAAGTTGTATTACATGGGGGGAGCAAGAGGTGCTCTCCCCTCCTGGACCATCACTTGGGAGTGATCAGGTTACAGAGACTGGTGTTGAGAAAGGATAAGTGCAGAAGCCCTAAAACAATAAAGTTAACTGAAGGAAGGTTGTTTTAGAGAAAAATAAATACAAATGTTCCAAGAAATGGACTAATATAGAAATGGCAGATATGGTGGAATATAGAAATAATAATATTTTAATTAAAATAAGATATGCATTTATTATTTAATAACTTATATTAATAGATGAATTTAAAAGATGCACGGGCTTAAAACTTTTTTAATATGTGAAGACATCTAAAATTTGTATCTTGTTATCCCTGGGACACAGTATGAAAGTTAATCCATTACAGAGTTTCAGAGATTGGGCTTGTGTACATGTAAAAAATAAAAGAAATAACTTGTGCAATGTGGAATGAAAGCAAGATTGGGTGACCAAGTTAATAGACAATTGGATTCAAAAGCCATAGGCATTTTACAATAGGAAGGGAACTAGTTGCTTAAAGAATTAAATTTAATTATTTTATTTACAATAATAGGAATTATTTTATGTTGGTTAGGAAACATTAATTCACAAATACCAGATTATTCTGAATCATGTATGCAAATATAGAAGAAAAATTATGATTGAAGTCTTTATTTTACCATACGCATGTCATGCTGTTATAAAAGGAAGGTTTATTTTATTTTATTGCAGTATATTTAGATAATAAAGGTAGCTGATTTTTGCATTTTGCAAAGAAGAAAAAATGCTTGCTATTTTCCTGCAATGAAGAACTTGCTTTACTAACATAGAATAAGAGAACTGCTGTTTTCAACCAGATGATTTTGTTTTTATTAAGGGACCACTGAAAGAAGAGGTTGAAAAGTGAAAATTAGAAAAAGAGCTGACTGCTCAGAAACAATTTGGTCAGAAGTTACATAGGTACATTTGATTAATGCAGTCTCTGAGTGTTACACTTTCAGATGATTTCTGGAACAGTGCCTTGACAAAGGAAAGCAATGAAATGGAGTCTGTCGAGGAATGGCAAAGCAGCAAACACAGCTACAGAGAGAAGAAGAGGGAGGGGCTGATGGATGTTCCCCTCCCCTCTTGAAAGAGAAGAACACACTGCAGCATGGAGAAAGAAAGAATTAAAGCAGGAAAAGGTGAATCTTTCACTTGAGACTTTTCCTGAGGGTGAAAAGAACATTATGAAATGCAAAACTCTGGCAGAAAGCAACCAGAAGCCAGACTGAGAAGAAGCAGAGAAACAACGGAGACCGTACACCACAACATCAGGTCTTTGAGTGCCATCACAGACTGACGACCCAGTACAACAGCCCAGGCTGATGATGTCACCAGAAGGACTTCAATCCCTTCAGTGCACAGGTCCTGCATATTCAATGAACAATATAGAGACTGCTTCAAATGTTAATTATTTTATTTGATTATTTTATTTACTATGTTTTAATCTTGATTATTCACTGGTCTCACAGCACTTCCTTAAATTCTGTGTTTTAACTAACTTTCTCAATCTGCTTTTCAATAGGTACCAGTCCAGCCTCATGTCTTAAAGAAAAAATAATAACTTTGACAGACAGAAGTGAGTACTTGACTCACCAATCAGATAAACATGGAGCTGGATTTGGCATAGTAAGACTGTTTCATTAAACAACTAGGGGGAAATGCACAACTAAATACTTGACAACAATGCTGAGCGCTTTGGGAAGAAGAGAATAAATAAATGAATAAAAAAGGGTATCCTGATGAACAATAGGAAAAATATATATGGTTGAAAAAATAGAAATATTGGTCACTCCATTTTGTTTTAAGGTAATTTTCTAAGGTAAAACTGAATAAAATAATATTGAATAAAAAATTATTCCAGAGATCCAAAATCATGAAATCACATATACTGTCATCACTGGGGATAACCAGATGGAAATGTTGATGGCCATGGATCCAAGATTTACAGAGATCTCCAATCCTCTTCTCAGAGTCGCTCATGAGCAATAACAAAAAAGTATTTGACTAAACTTTAAATTAGACAAACACATGACATTTGAGAAATGATAATTGGCTCTCTCAAATGCCCAATGCCTAGGCCTAATATTCTAAACAAATTCATCTATGAGATTTTGGAAAAAGGAAGGAAAGAAAGAAAAGAAAAGTTTTTGGCAAAAAAAAAAAAAGAAAAAAAAGAAAAAAAAAGGGGGAGTGAAAGTGTGTGGAAAAGTATGAATGATGGTGTTGTATGGCATGAAAGAGAGTGTCTGACGAGACACTGAGGCAATTCAATCAATTTGCCCAAACAGCTGTATACAAATTTGAATGTGGGCCCACAGGGCAAACTTATGCCCAGTAAAATAATGACCATGGATGTATTTGGTTAAGTTTCCTGGTCAGTACCTAGGTCTTTGTTGTGGCAGAAATAAAAACAGTGCCACACATGCGCAGCGTATAACACGGGAAGGCATAGCAAAGCAGGCTTGCTCTGTCCACCCCACATCTAACTTCCTTTTCAGCATATCATGATGGAGCTGATTGTGTCAAAAGGATGAAACATTATCTTTCTGACTGTTAAAATAAATGCAGTGGGTTGAGTGTTTTCCAGGGCAAAAGGCCTATGCTACTGAGCAACATAGGCCTAGATAAATTATCCAGTGATATAGTGGAACTCAGTTTACAAAATAAAAAGATAACTAAATAAGCAAATTGTTGAGAATAAAATTAAAAGGAATTAAAAAATAGTAAAGACAGCACTGAAATTGTGAAAACTCAAAAAGGGGCCAAGACAGCCCTCAACCCACATTACATTTCCACAGGTCACACCAAGAAGGACGACTGGCAAGATGAACAAATAAGCATGCTTGATAACACTAACAAAAAATTCTTAAGTTTTCCATTTACAGGTGACAGCAGTTCCAGTAAGACCAAGGAATGCTTCGCTCCGTCAAAGAGAACCAGTGAGGGTGCAGAAATGATCTCAAGAGAGCCTTGCATGAATCAGAAAAACGGTTACAGAGTGACACCTGAGTTCACATCTCTAACCTTAAAATACCCCAACCAGCTTCAACAACTCCACACAGCATGAAGTGAGGGATGAAGGGCGTGCTAGTAACGACCCACCCTTGCCAACGAGGGAAAGACCATTGCAATGACTCGCAAAGAGTCTCCCTGGTGAAGATGGAATGAGAGAGTGATGGGACTGCTACTGAGATCAAAATACTTGGGAGCAGATATGAGCCAACAAATAGAAAAGAAAAGGTGGAAAGAGAATTTTAAGTAATGGTAGATGAAGAATTTGAAGGTTATGAGAAGGGAAATATGGATGTAGGAAGATTTGAAGGGAAAATAGAGCAATTTGATGCAACAAATAGAATGAAAGGAGCAAAATAGAAAAGCTCAAGATTTGTGAATTGAAGAAGGAAAAGTATGTGTTATGTTTGGGGAAAATGCTGTATTTATAGAAGGGAGCATTTAATGAAGAACTGATCAAATTGAAAAGGCTAAGAATGATAGATAAAGAAAATGTTGGAAAAGATAATAAAATGTAAGACTGGTTTGATTTACAGTTAGGAACATGTGGAGCATAGTTTACAACTAAATAGGGAAAGTTTTCAGGAATTGCATTAATGACAGGATATTTACTATTTTACTGTATACTTCCTATATTGAGGTCACTAGTCAAAGCCACAGTTAAGCAAATTAAATTCAAAGATGTCAAGATAATGGGAAATTGATACATAAGGTATCTAAGCTGAAGATAAACTCTTATAATCTTGTGATATTCAATGTGTGATGTGATTTGTATTTGTATCTGTATGTATTTTTACGCCTTTTATACAAAACTGTGATAACCAGGCAAATGCTGAACCAATTGCACATTCATGCTTTTAACAATGTCTACTATTAAAGAGGAATTAGGGAGACTGGATCTTTTACTCACTCCATGTCAAATTAGGAGAGAGATGTTTGGTCCAGTAATCCCTCAGAGTGGAATTTCATAATCTAGTCACTGGGGATAATACAATGTGACTTATTTAGTCAATAGGTAGTGTAAATAATATGACTGGATTATGGAGTAGCACTCTGGATAAGAATAATCAAATGTGAGACTTATTAAGTCTCAAAGGGGAGAATATGTGGAAGATTTTTATTAGTAAGATTTTAATCAATCCAGAATAATCAATGTGAATCTAGCCATTTTTGTTGCTAGTTGTTTTTCCTTTATAATCCTATAGGAAATGGATAGAAAGGAATATGGTTACGTGCAGGAATGTACAGGGCTAATGAATAACATATGGTTAGACATACATTAAGGACCTCCCCTCCCTAGGGACTTAGGTAAAGTGTAATCTAAAGGAAAAGTTTTACCATGTGGAACCGCCCTGTATAGGGTATATAATGAGATGCAACCTAGCATTCGACAGAACTTCTTGCAACAAGCTCTCGACTTTGTTTTGCTTAAAATAAAGTCTTTTCTTCTGAGAGAAAAATCCCTGACTGAGTTTGATCCTTGGGAGAACCGGCAAAATACACCACACTGACTCCAAAATTGCATTCCCCTGCACATCAGTCAATACCATTGGGTCATGACATCCAATAGCATCTTGAACTTTACCAGTGATCCCCTGAAGGGTAGCCTCACATTCCAAAAACCGGACCACCACCATTCTGCTGGGACTCAGCCTCCCACCAACCACCTCAGCAAGAAAAACCGATCTGGAAGAACATCATATTAAAATAATCATTATGACACACACTGCATTCAGAATCCTATTTAATGTTAATAGTCTTATATATTTCGTATATCAATAAAATGCACTCAGTTTGCTTTTATAGCACCTTTGGGTTAACTGGTGTGAGAATGTAACAATCTCTTCTTTGGAACAGGATCAAACAATACACAAAGTTCCATGTACATATTACTTTCATAACATTTTGCATAAGCTTGCTGACAGACACTGCAAAAACATAACCTCCCCCACCACTTTCTTGGCAGAGGTTATGAAAGTTAGGGGGCAAAGTTAAAATATAAATGAAAAGTACAAGTAGTATTAACTATTACACTACAACCACAAAGGAGGCAACTGGAGATGATATCATCATCAAATGTGATGGTGTTTTTCATTTATATCTAATTATATTTAAGACTTTCCCGTGGCGTCTGTCGTTGCTATGCAAACATGCACTGCGCTCTCCACAATGACCGTTTGCATCCCTGAAAGTTATAAATCGTATCACAGTCATTTTAGAAGTTAACGTTACCTTTGAAATGTTTTAGAGGCAGTGGCTCTAAGGGGGGCTGAGGCAGCCCGCTGAGCAGATGATGATGGACTAGGATTAACGTTAGTAGCAGTTGCAGGTGATCGCATGAATGAAAAACGAGCTGTGGCATTTGAAGCTGATGAGGCGTCCTCTTCACCGTGAACCTCATAGTGAGCTCTTGGTGTAAGGTCCAATGTACTAAAAAAAACAGAAGCTCCAGGAAAAATGGCCACATTTGCGTCGTCAGTCACAAATAGACTATGTGCTGAGACCTGTCAAGAAATCAATTCAAGTCAAATAACCGCTAGTGTTTATTTCCAAACTTTTCTCGGAATATGAACAAACGGGCCTTTTTTTGGTTTCTGTTTTAAAGTAATTTTATTTTTTGATTTCCGAAATTGAAATTGAAATTCAAATCATTTTTAAAATTTCGCTCATCTCTTTTTGACACTGAAAAAGAGAAAAGCGTTGTATTTTAATTTTACATTTTGTATTTTAAAACAAAAATCAAATAACCACTTGTTTTTTGTTTTTTTGATATCCGTTTCTGATAGGAAAATCCAATGACCAAAAGATACACGGATACACGGTGTGGGATCTATTTTTGCTTTTTCTTTTTTCTGTTTTTTCTTTTTCTGTTTCTTTTTTCTCTCTCCTATTATACAGATTCTAAGAGTGGGATCTTTAAATGTTAATGGGTTGAGGGATGGTGGTAAAAGAGCTTTACTATCCGAATTTCTTAGGCTTAAAAAAAAGAATGTAATATTTTTTCAAGAAACACATAGTGATTCAAATAATGAATCGGAGTTGAATTTGTGGTGGGAGGGGGAAAGCATTCTAAACCATGGCACTAGTATCAGTGCTGGAGTAGGGATCCTATTTTCAGCTAATATTGATGTTAATATTTTATCAGTAACAGAATTGGAGAAAGGGCTGCTTTTGATTATGAAAGCTGAAATTCATAATCAAGTATTTGTTTTTATAAATATTTATGCTCCAAATAGAGGTACTGAAAGAACTTTATTTAAAAAGTTGGGAGATTTTTAAAAACTTTTACCCTGGATGAATTTATAATTGTCGGTGGTGATTGGAACTGTACTCTTGATTTCCTTGTAGACAGAAATAATGAGGAACCAGATAGTGTTTCAGCTTCTTTCTTAAAAAGTATTATTGTTCAACACGATTTAATAGATGTGTGGAGAGAAAAGAATAATGTAGTAAAACAATACACACGGACCAGAGTTTCACAAGGGAGGATTAGCGCAGCTAGACCCAAAAGGGTGATTTTGAAAGTTTGATACAGTGGTGGGAGATAGGAAAGGAATAGGAATAGGAATTTTTTGTCAACAATTTACTTTCTTGTCTACCAGAAAAAATAAACAAAAAATATCTGAAACAGAGCAAGAGATTTTTTTAGATTACATCTGAAATGATCCAACAGTCAGATCCATCATTGGATGGAAAGTTATCTGAAAAGAAGCAAGATCTTGAAACTTTACTGCAAGTTCGGGCTAAAGGTCCCCTGAAAAGGGTGCGTATTATGTCTATACATGACATGGATGCTCCCACTGCATATTTGTATAATTTAGAAAAGGTCTTAAAGAAACAAAATGAAATGCACTGTTTAACAACACCAGATGGACTAAAGACCTCTGATTCAAGAAAAATGTGGAAGATTGCAGTGGATTTTTATTCAGAACTATATAAAAAGGAGGACACCGATACTGGATGCATTTCACAATTATTACACCACTTCCTACCATCTCTAAAGAGCGGAGTCAGTCTCTGGACAGTGCTGTTTCTTTTAAGGAGTTAACTGATGCAGTAATGCAGATGAATGCTGGCCGTGCACCTGGAATCGATGGACTACCAGTGGACTTTTATAAGACTTTTTGGAAGATCATTGGAAGAGACTTTTATGGGGTGGTTCAAGAATGTTTTAAAGATAAACTACTTCCCAAAAGTTGTCAACGGGCAGTGTTGTCACTGATACCTAAGAAAGGAGACTTGAGTTTCCTAAAAAATTGGAGGCTTGTTTCAATTCTAACATCTGACTATAAGATAATAGCTAAGTTATTGGCCAATAGAATGAAATCTGTTTTGGGGGATATAATACATCAAGACCAGTCCTATTGTATTCCAGAAAGAACGATACATGATAACATTTTTCTGATAATTTTTCTGAGATATTTTGGACTACTCTAAACTTTATGAAGTAGATGTAGGTTTTTTGTGCCTGGATCAGGAAAAAGCCTTTGATAGAGTTGACCATGGTTTTCTGTTCGAAACATTGCATGCGTTTGGGTTTGGAAATGTTAGTATATCTTGGATCAAACTCTTGTATATGAAAGTGTCTTCTATTTTAAAGATAGGTGTTGGTTTAAGCCAACCAATAAGAATACAGAAGGGTATTAGGCAGGGGTGTCCACTATCAGGCCAGCTTTATGCTTTAGCAGTGGAACCACTTTTATGTCTACTAAGAAAAAATCTGTCTGGTTTAAGGATTTGTGATGATATGAATTCTGTTAAACTGACTGCGTATGCGGATGACATTACTGTAATTGTGAAAGAACAAAACGATATTGATATTAATGATTACAGTATTGGATTGTATGAGAGAGCATCTTCCGCAAAACTCAACTGGGGTAAAACAGAAGCATTTTGGTGTAATGATAAAACAAAAATGCATTTACCAGTTATCCCTTAGAATGTTAAGTGGGTAAAAACTGGTTTTAAGTTTTTAGGAATTTTTATGGGTTCTGAAAACTACCAAAGAAAAAACTGGGAAGGTATGAAGGACAAAGTTTGTGCCAGATTGTCAAAATGGAACTGGATTTTGCCTAAACTCTCCTATAGGGGAAGAGTGCTGGTCATAAATAATCTTGTCACCTCTATCCTATGGCATCGATTAATTGTATTGAATCCACCAGAAGATTTTATTGGAGTTATCCAAAAATTGTTTGTAATTTTTTCTGGTCTGGACAACATTGGCTACGAGAGTCAGTTTTGTATCTGCAGGTTCATGAAGGAGGTCAAGGTCTTATGGATATTAAGTCTAAAGTGGCTGCTTTTAGACTGCAAACTGCTCAGAAACTACTTTATCATCAGTCTCAGAGCTGGATAAGAGTGGCTTGTGCCTTACTGAATCGAGTGAGATGGTTGAATTTGCATCGGCATCTCTTTTTAATGAATTTAAAGGAGATGGATCTTAGTGGGCTCCCATCTTTTTATGCCTCAGTACTCAATGCATGGCAGATTTTTATTGTCAAAAGGGAGACTTCTGAAACACAGACTCTTTGGGATCTTGAAGAACCCTTAATTTTTAACTCTCACCTACCCAGTGCGATATTGGATTCTCAGACTGTACGCACAAGTTTGGTAAGAGCAGGAATTTATAAGATCTGCCATCTTAGGTCAAATGACCAGTGGATTAGTGCAGAAAAACTGGCCATAAAGACTGGTATACGTTCTGTTCGAATTGTCCAAAGGCTGCTAACTGAAATTCAAGTCTTTTTTCCTGTTCTGCCACTAAAAGTTGTAAAGTCGAAGAATGTATTCCCCAAGATCAGTGTGACTGTGGATGTAAGAGACTGGCAGGAATTTGAAGGAAGTCTGCTCTCTTTCAGGATGCCTGAACTTGTTTGTTTTTATATTACTTCTAAGAAAGCTCTTTATTGTGTTTGTGTGAAAAATCTCAATTTAAGAGCGTTTGAAAGAACTTCCATAAACTAAGTGGACTGAATTTGTTGAGTCTGGTACTTCCCCAAAAGGTAGTTGGAGGTGCTTATATAAGAAATGAAATGGAGATTTGCAATGGCAAATTTCACATATGATAATAGCAACGAATCGATATAAGACACGTTTGAACCCTATGCAGGAGGAAGAGTGCTGTTTTTGTGGAATTTCAGAAACTGTGTTTCATATTTTTATTGGTTGTTCAAGGCTAAAAGAAATGTTTAGTGTATTAAGAGAATTGTGTCATAGTTTTGGTTTCAACTTTACAAACGGTCTTTTGATAAATTTTTAGTTTGGTAAGGCAAAAATGTCTATATGGCTGACGAGGAAGAATATAACACTTTGATACTGATTCTTTTTTCCTTTGTGGGGTGCTAAAGGTATTTTACGTCAACCAAGTGAAGAGAGAGGTTGTGTTAAAATGTTATGAAATTAAATTAATTTTAATGTGAGCTAATATCCTATTCATGTATATGTAGATAGGATTTTATTTGTTCTTGTTTAATATAATATTTATTGTTTTTTAATAAGTGTCTGTGAATAAAAGAAGCTTAAAAGTCTAAAAGTCTCTCTCTCTCTCTCTCTCTCTCTCTCTCTGTCGAGTTTGATGTCCTCCCTGAGCAGCTTTCACTCGCTCTCTCACCTGTCCCAGGACACTTAGCAAATAAACCATGCCTGTTAACAACAACAGCACAATAAATTTCAGCAAAAAGTTGTCTATTAGCTTTGTACTATGTCTTTCCCCAGCAGGCTCACTTTCTCCAGAATAGTACTAAAATGAGAAAATGGAAACACTTTTGAAAAAAACAAACAAAAAACAAAACAAAGAGATCTTAACATTAGAAAATATGACACAGCAGGACATGCATACAAAATACTGAAGCGCAAAAATCAGAATCAGAAAGAGCTTTATCAGAAACAGCTTTATTGCCAAGTATGCTTACGCATACAAGGAATTTGTTTAAGTGACATAAGCTTCCAGTACACAGAGTACTGGAAAAAAGGATTACAAATTGCCAAATAAATCAGTGTATAAACAATTGTGCTATAAATGATGATGGAATAGGATTGAGTGAGATGCGGGAATGTTCTAGGATGGAGGGTTAACAAATAAATATAAGGATATTGCACGTTTATAAGCATAAGTAGGGAACATTTAACTGTTCACGAGGTAGATTGCCTGGGGGAACAAACTGTTCTTGTGCCTTGCTGTTCTGGTATTTGCGGCTCTGAGGCGCCGGCCAGATGACAAAAGTTCAAAGATGGGATGACTTGGATGTGAGGGATCCAGAGTGATTTTCTGAGCCCTTTTCCTCACTCTGGATGTATACAGTTCTTGAAGGGTGGGCAGGGGAGCACCAATAATCCTTTCAGCAGTCTGAACAGTTCTCTGTAGTCTTCTGATGTCTGATTTTGTTGCTGGACCAAACCAGACAGTTATTGAAGTACACAGGACAGACTTAATGACGGCTGAGTAGAACTGTTTCAGCAGCTCCTGTGGCAAGTTAAACTTCCTCAGCTGGCAAAGGAAGTACAACCTTTGCTGAGCCTTTTTCACAATGGAGTCAATGTGATTGTCCCACTTCAGGTCCTAAGAGATGGTGGTTCCCAGGAATCTGAATGACTCCACTGCAGTCACAGGGCTGTTCATGATGGTGAGTGGGGAAAGTGCAGGTGGGTTTCTCCTAAAGTCCACGATCATCTCCACTGTTTTGAGCGTGTTCAGCTCCAGGTTGTTAAGACTGCACCAGACAGCCGGCTGCTCAACCTCTTGTCTGTAAGCAGACTCATCACCGTCCTGGATGAGGCCGATGACTGTAGTGTCGTCTGCAAACTTTAGGAGCTAGACAGAGGGGTCTTTAGAGGTGCAGTCGTTGGTGTACTGGGGGAAGAGCAGAGGGGAGAGAACACATCCCTGAGGGGCACCAGTGTTGGTAGAGCAGCTGTTTGATGTGAATTTCCCCAGTCTCACTAACTGTTGCCTATCTGTCAGAAAGCTGGTGATCCACTGACAGATAGAGGTAGGAAAAGAGAGCTGGGTCAGTTTGGTCTGAAGGGTTGTTGGGATGATGGTGTTGAAAGCTGAACTAAAGTCCACAAATAGGATCCTCACATAAGTCCCTGTTTTGTCCAGATGTTGCAGGATGAAGTGCAATCCCATGTTGATTGCATCATCCACGGACCTGTTTGCTCATTAAGCAAACTGCAGGGGGTCCAGTAAGGGTCCAGTGATGTCCTTCAGATAACCCAGAACCAGTTTTTCAAACGACTTCATGACGACAGATGTTAGAGCCACAGGTCTGTAGTCGTTAAGTTCTGCTATCTTGGGTTTCTTTGGGATGGGGATGATGGTGGAGCGTTTGAAGCAGGAAGGCACTTCACAAAACTCCAGGGATCGGTTGAAGATCTGTGAAAAGATGGGGGCCAGCTGGTCAGCACAGATTTTCAGACAGGCTGGTGTAGCACCATCTGGGCCTGGTGCTTTTCTTCTTTTGTTCTTCTTGAAGACCTGGCGCACATCATCTTCACAGATTTGAAGAGCAGGAGGTGTGGAGGGTGGGATTGCAGGATGTGTTAATGGTTGTGTAGGGAGATTGTCAGAATGGGTGTTGGGGGTTTCAAATCTGCAATAAAAATCATTCAGGTTGTTAGCAAGTCGTTGATTAGCCTCAGTGCAAGGGGATGGTGTCTTGTAGTTCGTGATGGCTCCTAGAACTCTCCACACTGAAGTTGAGTAAGTTGGAAGTAAACTGGTCTTCCAACTTTTTAGCGTAGGTCTTTTTAGCCGCTCTAATCTCTTTGTTCAGTGTGTTCCTGGCCTGATTGTACAAGACTCTGTCCCCATTTCTGTAGGCATCCTCTTTGGCCTGACGAAGATGTCTGAGTTTTACTGTAAACCATGGCTTATCATTGTTGAATGTTAAATAAGTCCTGGTAGGAATGCATATATCCTCACAGAAACTAATATAGGATGTTACGGTCTCTGTGAGTTCATCCAGATCGGTGGTAACACATCCAAAAACACTCCAATCAGTGAGGTCAAAACAAGATTGTAAATCCTGCTCTGTTTCGCTGGTCCATCTCTTCACAGTCCTTACTACAGGTTTAGCAGATTTAAGTTTTTGCTTGTAGGACTGTATAAGATGAACCATACAGTGATCAGAACGTCCCAAAGCTGCTCGTGGAACAGAGTGATATGCATCCTTTATTGTGGTGTAACAGTGATCCAATATATTACTGTCTCTGGTGGGACATGTAACATGCTGTCTGTATTTTGGCAGTTCACGGGAGAGATTGGCTTGGTTAAAGTCCCCAAGAATGATTAAAACAGAGTCCGGGTGTTGTTGTTCTGTCTCTGTAATCTGATCAGCGAGTTTCTGTAAAGCTGAGCTCACATGCGCTTGAGGATGAATGTAAACATTGACCAGAATAAACGAATGAAACTCCCGCGGCAAATAGAACGGCTTGCAGTTGACAAATTGCATTTCTAGATCAGGGGCCTGTTCTTCGTACGTCGCTAACTCAGTTAGCTGGATTTGATTATTAATGATTTGGCGTGATCTTGGATCGTTTGGTTCTTCGAAGCTCATCCCGGAGCTGCTGTCATAGCAACAGGTCCGTTAGCTTAAACCTGCTTGGGAGCAGCTTATTTCATGTAAATAGGATTAGATCGCTTCTTTTCAACCAGAACTGATACTCAAAATATGTCTGCTACCACCGCTACTTTATTACAAGAGTATATCGTACTGATCTAGGGACAATGATTTAAAATAATAATCATTAAAAAATTATTAAAAAATAATATAAAATGCTGTGTAGTCCATAATAGCTTACTAGACAGCCAGTGTTTGTATGAACATATAAATTATGTCCAAGTGCCTGGACAACCTGGAGGAAACATCTCCATGTGCGCAGCTATCTCTGAAGATGGTGTTGTAGGACGTAGGCCATTACTTGGCTCCTATAATGCTGCACATCTTATTGAGTTCCTCAATGAAATTGAACCAGCCTGTCAAGGTATAAAGGGGTCACCTATGTAACTGTGTTGGACAATGTCAGGTTCCACCACGCAGAGGTAGTTCAAGCATGGTTTCAGGCCCATCCCCGATTCATGACCCTCTACCTGCCTCCACATTCTCCCTTCCTCAACCCTATTGAGGAATGTTTTTCAGCATGGAGGTGGAAGGTCTATGATCGCCAACCCCTTGAGCGTGCTACCCTCCTTCAGGCCATGGATGATGCATGTGATGACATCAGTGTAGACCAATGTCAAGCATGGATTCGCCAAAAGGCTTTTTCCAAGGTGCTTGAACAATGATAACATTCATTGTGATGTGGATGAGAATCTATGGCCAAATGCTCAAGACAGGCGTGATCCAAATTAATGTAATGTGTGCACTAAATGTTATGTTTTCTTCTCCTTTAGTTAAATTTCATTATAGAAAATATACCTATGTTACAATTATATCAGAAAAATAAAAACTAATTTGCCCAAATTATTGTAGAGGATGTCTTCATTGATCCTTCACTTGATTACACATAGGATGGATATTTTGGAAATTATAGATTATGTAAATGTTGGGTAATGTACTAAATATATTGGCATATAAAAGTGTATTGCCTAATGTGAAAACTGTGTAATCTGTCTTTTATAGTACTGTAGCATATTAATTTCAGCACTTCTAAGGCCGATTTGAAACCAGTATCTTGCATTGTTTGCTGTTGGATGAACTGAATGTTAAAAGTACTAAACTGAAAGAAGATCATTGTCACAGGGCGAGCCTGCGATTATGCATGGACTACACACACATACACCGGGGTCATGTATTGTAGTCTGTTAGCCGACATAGATTCATGTAGGCATGGACTTGTGTAACATTCTATGTCACTGTGTGTTGTAAATTGGCTGTATGATGTCCTGTATGTAGTTTTACCTGAGTTATTTGAGAACTAGCAACGATAACATGAGTGCCTATGATGATCACATAATAGAATTGTCTTTTCACATATATAGAAATAAATCACCACTACAAGTATTTGATTCACATAGTTTATTGAATACAGTGTAAGAGAGATGCAGATTATGCTTACCACAGTGCATTTGTCCATGTTATTTCCAAGAGTCATTTGCCAAACCTGTTCAGTTAGACATCCAGTCTATTTATAGGTCTTTGTGTCCGCCATCTTGTTCCTGTGAGTGATGTCACCGGAGAGTCCATTCTCATAGCTGTAAGGGAGGAAGGTTTCTCAAGTTATTTGTTTCCTTTGAATATGTATACTTGTATATGACACTTTCTTGTATGTATGTTTATTTGTATTTTATTTTTGTGATGGTTTTTGTTATTTTCAGTATGTATTCGTATGATATAGGTGAAACGTGTTACCTTTCATATGGTATGTTCTGGAGTAGGAGGAGTCGGGCCTATAAAATGGCTCCAGAACGTCAGCAGGACAGTGGGTCAAGGTTGGACGTTCCGACTTTGTACTTCCGGGGCGGACACGCACATCAGGAGCGAAATTGGAATAGAGTTTGACTGTACCAGAGGATTATTTTGAACTGATTTATTGGATTACTCGTTGGACATTGGACTGAGGACTCTGTAACGGTAGGTCGGTAGTGAAGAGGAGTGTGGGAGTACCGGGCCGACGGCCTGTATAGGTCCGGTAGCGGTGCTCCTTCTCTACTTCCGATCGACTAAATAATTTCAAACTTTTTTCAAAATGACAGAAAGGGAATCAGGAGATGAAAACAATAGCATGGAATTTAGAGATCAAGAAGGGGAAAGTGAATGGGAGGATGTGGTAAAGGGATCCAGAGTTAAGAAATTGGCTAGACATAAAAGAAAGAAAAATGATTCCGATAGTTCTGGTGGAACGGAAAGTGAAGGAAGAGAAGTTGAGGTAAATGATTTGAGAACAGAAATGTTCAATGTAGTAGTATGTTTTGAGGGAGAAGGGGGAGTAAAGAAAACTGACCCGTTAAAACTCACTAAAATCATTAAAGCACAAATAGGAGAAGTAAAATATGCAAAGGTACTGGGAGATGGAAACTTGCTTATTGGATGTAGCTCTGGAAAACAGATAGAGAAGGCAAAGAAAATGAGCAGTGTGGGGAAAGTTAAAGTTGCAAAAGTGGTAAGAGTTGGAGGGGAAAAAACTGAGAGTTGTAAAGGAATAATGACAGGAGTGCCTCTTATGGTGAACATAAAGGAGTTAGTGGAGAATTTGAGGATGAAAAATGGATCAGTTAAGTCTGCTAAAAGAATGACAAGAGGAATTGACAAAAAGGAAACTGAATCTGTCTTGATTGAATTTGAATGCAAGGACCTCCCTAAAGAGGTATATTTTGGTTATATTAAATATAACATAAGAGAATTCATAACAAAGCCTATGAGATGTTATAACTGCCAGGAATTTGGTCATGTGGCAAGGGGATGTAAAAAGCAAAGAAGATGTGGTAGATGTGGAAGAGATCACGATTATGGAAAATGTGGAGAAGGTGTTAAACCAAAGTGCTGCAATTGTGGAGGCAATCATAGTGTTGCCTTTTGGGGATGTGAAGTAATGAAGCAGGAGGTGAAGGTACAACAGATTAAAGTGAAGGAAAACATTTCTTATGCTGATGCTGTCAAGAGAAGTGAGGGGGAAAAGCAGGATAAGGAAGCTAATGATGTTGTAGATGATAAAAGAAAAAATGGAGGTACGAATAAAGAATGGAGGAGGATTTGGGAAGAAAAGAAGAAGTTAGTTACTTTTATAGCAGGAGTAATAAATGCAACATCTGAGATCAAATCTAAAACAGAACGGATTCAAATCATAGTTAAAGCGGCAGTACATCATTTGGAGTTAGTAGGATTAAAGTGGGAAGAAGTAAGAGATGAGCTTAATGTGCAGTCAAGTCAAGATCTAACATGTGTGGGTTGATAATATTAATTATGTTAATCCTTCAATGGAATGCACGAAGTCTAATTGCAAACGGACAAGATTTTAAGCAATTTATTGGCACTAGAGAGGGAAAACCAGAAGTAGTATGTGTTCAAGAAACTTGGCTAAAGCCTAATTTGGATTTTGTTTTAAGTGGATATATAGCAATTAGACAAGACAGGAGAGAGGGTGGAGGTGGAGGGTGTGTTACATTCGTTAAACAGGGAATTCCTTATAGAGTTATAAGCATTGGGAATGAACAAGAATATGTGGGAATAGAGGTTTGGGGAGGGAAATCAAAATTATCAATCATAAATTACTATAATCCATGTAAAAAGCTTGAATTGAGCAAATTTATAGATATAGGGGAACAGGATAAGAACAGTGTTATATGGTGTGGGGATTTTAATGCACACAGCACATTGTGGGGATGTGGAAAAACTGATAGTAATGGTTTAGTATTAGAAGAGTTATTGGAAGAAAGAGAATTGGTGTGTCTAAACAATGGTAATACGACAAGGATTGATATTAGGACAGGAAAGGAATCCGTACTTGATCTTACATTTGTATCAAATAATTTGGCATCAATTTGTGATTGGAGAGTATACAAAGATGGGACAATAGGGAGTGATCACTATCCAGTTATATGTAAAATCAATATCTCTATAGTGGAAAAAATAGATGGAAGAGGAGGAAATTGGGTATTTGGAAAAGCTGACTGGGAAAAGTTTCAAGTAGATAGTGAAAAATATTTAAGTCAAGTTGATAACTATATAGATATAGAGTTATTAAGTAATGAAGTAAAGTAAGGAATATTATTAGCAGCGATAGATAATATACCAAAAAGTAAAGGCATAAAAAGGAGGAAATCAGTTCCATGGTGGAACGATAATTGTAAAACAGCAGTAAAAAACAGAAATAAATCTTTCAAGTTATTAAAAAGAACTCATAATTTCCAGTACATGATACAGTATAAACAAGCACAGGCAATTGTAAGAAGGACAATTAGGCAAGCAAAGCGGACATACTGGAGGGAGTTTTGTAGTTTAATTGGAAGTACTACTCAGATAGGAGAAGTTTGGGGGATGATTAAAAGAATGAGTGGGGATGTAAGGGAATGGAATTATCCTGTGCTAAGTGATGGGGATAAAGATGCTGTTAATAACAAAGACAAAGCAGAGATGTTGGTAGATACATTTGTTAGTATACACAGCTCAAACAATTTATCGGTGGAGGGAAAGAAAGGTAGAGAGAGCACCAAGTCTAATAATATGGAAGCTTTAAAAAAGAAAGAAGTCTCTGATGATGATATAAATAATCATTTTAAAATGGGAGAAGTAGAAAGAGCGTTAGCTAAAACTAGGCAAACTGCACCAGGAAAAGATGAAATAAGCTATATCATGTTAAAACATTTAAGTACAAAAAGTAAAGAAAAATTGCTAATGTTATTTAATAAAATATGGGAGGAAGGGAGAATTCCTGAAAGTTGGAAAGAAGCAGTAATTATCCCAATAAGGAAGCCAGGAAAAGATGCTAGTAAGCCATCAAATTATAGACCTATAGCATTAACGTCACATATTTGCAAATTAATGGAAAGAATGGTAAATGAGAGATTAATGTATTTTTTAGAAAAAAAAGGTTTGATAACGGAATTTCAAAGTGGGTTTAGGAGAGGAAGGGGCACACTGGATGCAGTGTTGTGTTTAGAGGACGATGTAAGGAAAGCTCAAATAAATAAAGAATATGTGGTAGCAGTATTTTTTGACGTTGAGAAGGCGTACGATATGTTATGGAGAGAGGGATTAATGATTAAACTACACAAAATGGGAGTAAGAGGTAAAGTTTTTAATTGGATTTTAGACTTTTTAAAAGGAAGATCAATTCAAGTTAAAATAGGAACAGACGTTTCAAATAAGCATAAAGTAGAAAATGGAACACCACAAGGGAGTGTTATAAGTCCTACACTTTTCTCTGTTATGATAAATGATATATTTAATAAAGTATCTAATGGCATGAATAGATCATTGTTTGCAGATGATGGGGCGATTTGGAAACGTGGGAAAAATGTGGAATATGTAGTTAAGAAAATACAGGAAGGAATACATCAGGTT
This sequence comes from Carassius gibelio, assembly GCF_023724105.1. Classification (NCBI taxonomy): domain Eukaryota; kingdom Metazoa; phylum Chordata; class Actinopteri; order Cypriniformes; family Cyprinidae; genus Carassius; species Carassius gibelio. The sequence goes on from NC_068417.1 coordinate 51,704,322, forward strand.
GAAATGTGGGGAATGGAATGGGGTTTTAAATTTTCTGCTGAAAAATCAAAAGTGATGGTTTTCTCTAGAAAGAAAAATAAAGATATTGAACTGAAATTATATAGGAATAATCTGGAAAGAGTTGAGAGTTTTCGTTTTTTGGGGGTGTGGTTTGATTCACGAATAACATGGAGATCTCACATTAAACAAGTAGAAGATAAATGTAAAAAAGTAATAAACATTATGAGGTGTCTTACAGGAGTGGAGTGGGGAGCAGATTTTAAGTCATTAAAATATATATATATTTCATTAATAAGATCTAGGTTGGATTATGGGAGTCAGGCATTTGGATCAGCAGCAAAGTCAGTATTAGCGAGGCTGGACCATATTCAGGCACAGGCATTGAGAATATGTCTCGGAGCCATGAGAACATCACCAGTGTGCTCATTGCAGGTAGAGGCAGGTGAAATGCCTTTGAGCTTAAGACGGAAGCAGCTGATGGTAAATTACTGGATTAGTTTGAGGGGACAAATAGATAGTCACCCAACCAAAAGAGTGTTACAAGACAATTGGGAAAGGGGAAAGGGGAACAAATTTAGTTTTGGTTGGACAGGAGATGATGCTGCACGTGATCTGGGAGTATATGGAAAGGAGTTTTGTAAAACTGTGGTATGGCCCAGTATCCCTATGTGGAAGTATGATACTCCAAAAGTGGATTTGGAGGTATTACAGTCCAAAATAATAAATAATCAAGTTGATTTGGTGAGTGAATTTTATAGACATGTGAACCAAAAATACGTAAATTTTAAGCAAGTTTTTACAGATGGATCTAAAGACCCGATAACAGGCGTTACAGGTGCTGCAATTGTAATTCCAAGCCAGAAGAATGAGATGAGCAAAAGAACATCAGATCACTTAAGTGTATATGCTGTTGAGATGTTTGCCATTTTGATGGCATTAGAATGGATAGAATACACAGTCAAACAGAACTGTAATTTGCAGCGACTCTGTCTCTGTATTGCAGAGCCTCAAGACCGGTATGGCAAAGAATCATCAGGAGATTTTTTATGATATTATGTCTGCCTATTTAAGAATTAAAAATAAGGGAGATGATGTTATATTTATGTGGGTACCAGCACATATGGGTATTGTAGAAAATGAAAAGGTAGACAAAATAGCTAAGAAAGCACTTCAAAAAGAGAGTATAGAAGCAGTTATCAGCCTCTCAAGATCAGAAGGAAAGAGTATAGTGTGGGAAAAAATTATTAAAGAATGGCAACAAAGGTGGGATCAAGAACAAAAAGGAAGACATTTATACTCCATTAAAAAAAGAGTTGGTACTGTGGAAAATAAAGTAGGAAACAGAAGAGAAGAGACTATTGTAACCAGATTAAGAATAGGGCATAATAAATTAAATAGCACTCTTCATATAATGGGGAAACATCCTACTGGGTTTTGTGATCAGTGCCAAATACCAGAGACTGTAGAACATGTGCTTATTAATTGTTCAAAATACGGATTACAAAGGGTAGATATGATAAAAGACATGGGGAAAATAGGACTAACAGGACGTGGAGTAATGAGTATAATGGACTGCAGTAGGAGTGAACAAGGAATGAAATACTTGATTCGTTTTCTGACTAAAACAGGACTACTTGCAAGAATATGATGACTAAAGTATATGGGAAATAACTAGAACCAGAAGATGGCAGTAATGCAACGTCAAGGATGCAAGCTGCCGTTAAAACCCAAAGAAGAAGAAGAAGAAGAAGAAGAAGCAGGACAGTGCAGAGATAGGAGGTGAGGAGAGAGTCTCTGGGGAAGTGCTGCTTATGTAGGGCAGTTGCACATACAGGTCAGGTTGTGTTTATTTATCTAGATTGCTTTGACCTTATGTTTGGTGCAGTTTATATTCTGTTGTATCTAAGTTTTTTTTTTTGTTGTTTTGTTTTCTTCCCACCACTATTGAGTGACTGTCGCTGTGCACCGTAATAAAAAGCACTGTTAACCATGACCAACTGTTTCCTCTGTCAATCGGAGCCTCCAACCGCTCGAGCCATTCGTAACAGTTGGTGTCAGAAGTGAAGCTTCGTAACAGTTGGGGGCCAGCAGTAAAGTAAAACGTAGCAGTTGTTGTCTAACAGTGGTCAAGGGGCAGTGACTCAAAAATGCCACCGAAGACCAGGGGTCAGGTGACTACAGATGTGGAAACGGAAGGAGATCAGGGTGCAGTGGGTGGCGTTTCAGAAGAAGGTGTTCAATCTGCTGAGGTCCCAACTACCACAGGTGATGCAGCTGTGACAGCCCTGGCGGGGATGTTTCAGGCCTTCCTGCAATACCAAAAGGAGAGGGACGAGAGGCAAGAGAGGGAGTCAGTACGACGGGAGCAGCAATACAAGGTCCTCAATCATCAGGTCACACAGATGCAGATGGACGGGGAGCGTGCCAGGCATAAAGTTACCTGTTTAGATCAGCCAGGTATGCGAATGCTGAATCATGTGCCTCTGTTGCCAAAACTACAAGACAGTGATGATGTGGAACATTTTCTGACTACGTTCGAGAGGCTGGCAGAGGTGTACAGGTGGCCAAAAGAGGACTGGGCGGTTCATCTGATTCCCTTGCTCACGGGAAAAGCGAGAAGTGCTTTTGTCGCCATGGCGCCTGCTTTTACCTCTGACTATGACAAGGTTAAAGAGGTGATTCTTAAGAAATATGAGATTAATCCAGAAACGTATAGACTGAGATTTCGATCATTGAATACCGCCGCGGATGAGTCTCCAACAGAGTTGTACGTTCGCTTAAAAAAACTTATTTTCAAAGTGGGTTCAGTTGGATGTGAGCAGCAAAACTGAGATGATGGAAACCTTGGTGTTGGAGCAGTATATGAGAGTGCTGTATCCGGAGGTGAGGACCTGGGTGAAGGAGAGAAATCCCAGTACTGCAGGAGAAGCAGCTGACCTGGTAGAGTCCTATATAGCAGCACGGAAGGGATCTTCTGGGACCTTTCGGTATTCTGGTGTCTTTCCGGAGGCGAGAGGTAAGTCTGTGGGGTCAGGGGGTAGTTTGTTCTCTCAAAGTCAAGCCCAGAGTGTTAAAGTCACTGACTCGAGGCCTTCACTACCAGTAGTCACACGCCAGATATTGCCTAGAGGTGATATAGTATGTTATAATTGTGGAGAGGTAGGGCATACTAGCCCACATTGCCCTTTGAGAAAACCCAAATCTGCCAGTTTGTGTTATGTGCCCCAATCTAGCCCTAAGCTAGTGGTGAAGCCGGATAAGGAGCCCACTATTTCAGTGTTGTTGAATGGTAAACCGCTGATGGCATTGGTAGACACCGGGTGTACATGTACATTAGTACAGTCACAATATATAGCCAGAGAGTCATGGACTGGGGAAACTGTTACGGTTTGTTGTGTACATGGAGATAAGTCAGAATTGCCTACCGCTGAGGTGTATTTGGAGGTTAACAAGCAGTCATTTTTGATGAACGTAGGGGTTACCACAGATCTGCCTTATCCTGTGTTGCTAGGGACCGATATGCCCATATTAGCAGACTTAGTGCAGGAGACAGCGTGGTGTGGGATAGTTACGCGAGCACAGGCTCAAAAGGTTACTGAGTTAGCACGAATTGAAGATTCTGTAGATAGCACCTTTCAGGAGATGCCATTTTTTCGAGAGGAACGGCTGAATGAAGAAGGGTTGTCCGAGAAAGATAGATTGGACAGACGCAGGGAAAGAGTTGCAGATTTGATGGATAGCTCAGAACGGACAAAGTTTGAGTGGGAAGAACCGGAGATTGATGAGTCAGATTTTGTCATACCCAGTGAACTGGGACAGCTTCAGAAAGAGGATGTTACCTTGGCGGAATGTTTTGGGAAAGTTAGCGAAGATGCAACTGTGAGTTCATTGTATGGTGAGACGTTCAGGATGAAACAGGGTCTTCTTTATAGACAGAGTGAAGAGGAAGGTTCGCAGTTAGTGGTACCCAAAGCTCAGCGCAGAAAGGTGTTAGAGCTCAGCCATTCAATTCCCTGGTCGGGTCACATGGGATTTATGAAGACGTTGATGAGGGTTTCCAAACGGTTTTATTGGCCCGGTATGTATACTGAAGTGAAAGAGTATTGCAAGGCTTGTCCTGAGTGTCAGTTCACAGTTGGTAGGACACCGGCAAAGGCACCTCTTATTCCGATACCTGTAGTGGATACACCTTTTGAGAGGATAGGGGTTGACATTGTGGGACCTGTGGAGAGAAGTCAGAAAGGGAACAGGTTTATTCTGGTAGTTTGTGATTATGCAACCAGATATCCAGAGGCCTACCCTTTGAGAGACGTTACTGCAAAACAGATTGTGGCTGCATTGTTAAACAACTTCTCACACGTAGGCATCCCTAAAGAAGTTTTGACTGACCAAGGCCCCAATTTTATGAGTCGCACCCTAAAACAGGTCTATCAGTTATTGGGCATTAAGAGAGTTTGTACTACCCCGTATCACCCCCAGACTGATGGTCTGGTAGAAAGATTTAATCAGACCTTAAAAGGCATGTTGAAGAAGTTTGTGTCTGAAAATGGAAAAGACTGGGACAAATGGCTGCCTTGCCTTTTGTTTGCTTACCGTGAGGTTCCCCAAGCATCCACCGGGTTTTCTCCTTTTGAATTACTGTTTGCTCACCAGATTCGAGGTCCATTGGATGTTTTGAGAGACAGTTGGGAAGCCAGTGATAAGCCTACCAAGCAGAATATTCTTTCGTACATCCTCAAAATGAGAGAGAAGTTACAACTATCCTCCACCCGGGCACGAGAGAGCGTGCAGGAATCACAAGTAAAGCAGAAGATGTGGTATGACCACAAGGCCAGGTCTCGAACTTTCCAGGTAGGAGAGCAAGTTTTATTGTTACTCCCAACGTCAGAGAACAAACTGTTGGCCAAATGGCAGGGTCCGTACCAAGTGAGGAAGAAAGTTGGTCCGGTAACATATGAAATTGAGATGCCATCCAGAAATAAACCATTGCAGACTTTTCACGTCAATATGTTGAAGAAGTGGCACGGTCCGTCTGAACAGCCGGAATCAGCAAGAGCGGAGGTGAAAGAGTTCTTGGTGAGGGCAGTACAGGAAGAGGACGAAGTGGAGGAGCAGTTCTTGCCTGTGCGTGAAAGTGAGGACCCTTTAAATCTTCAGCACTTGACCATGGAACAAAGAAATCAGCTGCAAAGTTGTATACCTGAGCAGCTGTTCCAGGACATACCTGGGAAGACAGACCTGGTACAGCATCATATTTATTTGAAGGAGGTGAAACCGATTCGACAACCAGCATACAGAGTTCCAGAAAGGCTGTTGCCCACCATGAAGCAAGAGCTGGAAATGATGCAGAGACTGGAGGTGATAGAACCGTCAGTCAGTGAGTGGAATAATCCCATTGTGCTGGTTCCTAAGAAAGATGGGTCCCTGAGATTTTGTTTGGATTTCAGAAAACTAAATTCGGTGAGCAAGTTTGATCCTTACCCTATGCCCAGAGTAGATGATTTAATTGAAAAGCTTGGCAGCGCACGGTATCTCACAACTCTTGATCTGTGCAAAGGCTATTGGCAAGTGCCCTTAAGTCCAGACAGTAAAGAGTTTACAGCATTCAAGACTCCGTTTGGGCACTATCAATTCCGCGTGCTTCCTTTCGGACTGCATGGGGCTCCAGCAACTTTTCAGAGGATGATCGATCAGATCCTTAGGGGATTATGCATGGACTACACACACATACACCGGTGTCATGTATTGTAGTCTGTTAGCCGACATAGATTCATGTAGGCATGGACTTGTGTAACATTCTATGTCACTGTGTGTTGTAAATTGGCTGTATGATGTCCTGTATGTAGTTTTACCTGAGTTATGTGAGAACTAGCAACGATAACATGAGTGCCTATGATGATCACATAATAGAATTGTCTTTTCACATATATAGAAATAAATCACCACTACAAGTATTTGATTCACATAGTTTATTGAATACAGTGTAAGAGAGATGAAGATTATGCTTACCACAGTGCATTTGTCCATGTTATTTCCAAGAGTCATTTGCCAAACCTGTTCAGTTAGACATCCAGTCTATTTATAGGTCTTTGTGTCCGCCATCTTGTTCCTGTGAGTGATGTCACCGGAGAGTCCATTCTCATAGCTGTAAGGGAGGAAGGTTTCTCAAGTTATTTGTTTCCTTTGAATATGTATACTTGTATATGACACTTTCTTGTATGTATGTTTATTTGTATTTTATTTTTGTGATGGTTTTTGTTATTTTCAGTATGTATTCGTATGATATAGGTGAAACGTGTTACCTTTCATATGGTATGTTCTGGAGTAGGAGGAGTCGGGCCTATAAAATGGCTCCAGAACGTTAGCAGGACAGTGCAGAGATAGGAGGCGAGGAGAGAGTCTCTGGGGAAGTGCTGCTTATGTAGGGCAGTTGCACATACAGGTCAGGTTGTGTTTATTGATCTAGATTGCTTTGACCTTATGTTTGGTGCAGTTTATATTCTGTTGTATCTAAGGTTTTTTTTTGTTGTTTTGTTTTCTTCCCACCACTATTGAGTGACTGTCGCTGTGCACCGTAATAAAAAGCACTGTTAACCATGACCAACTGTTTCCTCTGTCAATCGGAGCCTCCAACCGCTCGAGCCATTCGTAACAATCATACTGTTGTGTTTCAGTGATTAAACCAAATGTTCTCATTACATATTACAATAATCTTGTGTTTGAAACAATGATTATATGGAATGAAAACATGTGCAACTGAATGAAAGCATGAGATCCGGTTTTGAAAGAATGACTAGCTGTGTTTCAAGTGTGATCAGTTTGGATTTTTGTACTAAGAGTTTTGAAAATGTACACCTTATTTGTGAAAATAGTACCAAAGCGAATGAAAAAAAACTGTACTATTAATAATAAAAGATAAGCTATTGTGTATTGTAAATGTAAGTATTTTGTCTTTTTTGAATCATTCTTTTTATAAGAATGATTTAAAGACTGAAATATGCAAGGTTTATCTTTTTATAAAAACTTTTTTGTCAAAACTTTATTTGAACTTGTACATGTTACTAGATAACATGTTGTAAGACACTTCTTTCAAATTTGGCCATTTTAATGATACTATTTTAATGTTTATGCAAACAAAAAGTGCATATTGATGGTAAGTTTATTTGTTATTTGCTGGTTTTCGACATAAAACTTGGTGAATTGATTTTATTGTGTAGTATTAGTACTTTTTGAACAGGATTATGTGATAACCATGCTCATTTTGGTCACACTAATCATGAAATTACATTTTCATACCATTTCATTATGATGCACTACAAAATCAACAATAATTATGTGTTTTTACAGTATAATAATTTTTTATGTCAATTAAGGGTGACATAAAGGTTAACAATAACTCGTTTAGGTCTAAAACAGTTGGCATAGTTGTTAATATGAGAGTTATGAGACATTATTTAAGAGATTTAATTATTGTATATAGTTCTCGGCCACTTAGCACACAGCTAAAAAAGGTTGGATACCCCTAAACCATCCAAGTTAAGATTGACCACCAGCTACGAGGCTGAGAAACTAAAGTTTCTGCTTCTATAGAAGCCACAAAGTATAAAAATCAACCTTGTTATTTGCGATCTTCTGGAGAAATACTACACTACCCATAATTCTAAGCAAAACAACTTGAGTCGCGCTGCGGTTACCATGGCGACGTATACCGGGCCCGCGAACGGTGATCTGAAGTAAATAAATACCGGTAGTTTATATGTTTATACTGTGCCTTTTTTCCGTAAGTTTAAACGGACGGCCGTTCTGGACTTTTCCAGAACGCACAGATTGTCAGTCCGTCCCTGTTGACATCAAACGATAGTTTGGACATTATCTTCGCCGACAACATGTCTAAGGTAGGATAACAATAATTACATAATATACGTTGTTTCATAGCTTTATCATTACTGGCCGCTATACAAATGTGTGGGGTTACTGCGTTGCGTGGACAGGCTGTGCCTACTGTAATCACGTGTGCTATCTTGTTAGCTAGCCTAAGCTATCAGCAACGCGATCTACTAACATGATACTAACATAACATGAATTACAACATTGGTTTCTGATTTCAGTACTAGTAATTGACTATGTTTAGCAGGTGTTTGTTTTTCAACGTTTTGGTAAAACAGTTTGATATTTTTTGGCTGCTTGTAGAACAAGATCTAAACATCCTACTAGGCTATAACATACAAAGTGTCTGAAAATTATATTAATTTTTATAGTCAAAGCGTACGATAGTCTATATTCATCATACTTTATTAATTTATTATAATACATGATTGATATCCATCAAAAGCTGAGCAGTTAACTTGAGATAACTTCCTTGTGTCCAGATATGTAGCATTTATTGATATGTAATATCTGGCAATTATTTATTATGCACAATGCTGTACCAGGACCGAACCATAGGGGGAAACACGTCTTCTTAGTTTCCCGCCATACATGTAAATATGAGGCGGAAATTTATTAAATATGCACACTGCAGTACCAAGACCCGGCTCAGGGGTCAAATCCGAACACACACCCTCACACTCCAACACTGGTAAAACCACCTTCTGGGGTCACAAGTAAGGAACTAAGAAATTTGCTCAGGCTATATTAGCATGCTATTTCCTATCAGTTCCAATGGGCATCCTTATGGGGACACAGATTTTGTCCCCAGTTGGTCATCGTGCCCCCACATGGAAGGTAAAAAAACACATCCATGTCCCCAAGAGGTAGCATAAACACACACACACACACACACACACGCTAATCCGCTAGATGTGTCACTTTATGCATTCCATGGTGACGCGTCATTGCTTGTCACGTGACATACCGCAGCAACAACAGAGCTGAATGAATGATCTGCTTTTGTCATTTTTCCTTTTTTATTCAAAATATTAACAAATTTGTTAGATATGGCATGAAATAGCTGATATTCCAATTGTCAAATATATGCAAGTGGAAGTGTTTTGTTGTTTAAACACCTTTATAACTATCGCGTTAGTTGAGCTGTATGCGCGATGGGCGCCACCATCTTAGTTTGTGCCGCAGACGCAGTTCAGAGAATCAGATCTGTTGGATTTACAACACGTGAATTCATCCACTTCTCCCGAAATACATAAAAGTAAGTGGCTGGTGAACTGGGAGAATAATGGAGTAAACTTTAAAGTTACTTACACAATGTGTATCTGATATGAATAAAATGTGTCTAATTATAATGAAAAAGATTATTATTGCCTCTTCCTTTGACATCAGTGTGTATTTTACAAACTCTAAATGTAATTATCAATGAAGATTCGGGAGGAGCGCGTCAGATACTTAGCCTAATCATCACAGGTGGACCGCAATCAAGTAATCAATCCCACAGTATAAATATCGCTGACTTACCTCTATCCATTGACGGTTTATCAGCACGCTGGTTCGCTTCGTCAGTCACCTTATCACAGACCCAATTTTCGTACCAACGAAGAGTGCTACACAGGGGATTTATAAGACCTGCTGCTTTTGCCGGACCCGAGATCATTTCTACCCAGCCAAACACGGCCGTTGAGCAGCATTAAGCGTCATCGCGACAGCTGCTATCCTCGCCAAGCCACACATCGTGGCCAATAGACCGTGCAACTCCGAGCTTGCCTTGCTCGATACAGGATCGTGCCGCCCGAGACCGAGCTCTCGTCGAGCGCTGGATTGCAGCAGAAAGAATCCAACCACGGCTCAGTCTTTCACCACGGCGTTCCGGCCGAGTGGCAGTTTGAGGCCGCTTCCTCTAGCGGCGCGCAGTCTAATACATTTCCAGGCGAAGACGCAATTAAAAAAAAAAAAAAAAAAAAAAAAAAAAAAAAAAAAAACAGGTTCTTCTTTTTTCTTCATTGGATTTTTACGGCAGTTTGCATTCAAAGTGTTGCATCTAAAAGCAGTTTTGCGGCTAAAGTTTTGTTAAACTACGTCTTGACGTAGTTCCGTCTTCTTCTAGTAGCGTTTTATGGCGGTTTTGGCAAACCAACGTAAAGGTGCATTACCGCCACCCGCTGATCCGGGGTGTTGATCCCGCATAGATTTGGACTACATATACACCGTTCCGTCGGATGATGATGCCACTTTTTAACCACGAAGCCAAAGGCATTAGGTTAGATTATTGTAATGCCTCGTTCTCAGGCCTTCCAGCTAAATCGTTGAGCAAGCTTCAGTATTCTGCCGCACGCTTGTACTTCTCCTCGCGAACACATTACACCTGTTCTTTCACAATTACACGGGCTTCCCGTAAACGTGAGAATTGATTTTAAAATTCTTATCTTAACATACTAGGCACTTCATGGGACTGCACCTGAGTATCTTTGTGAACTCATCAGTCCTGATATTCCATCACGCTCTCTTTGTTCTACTAACTCTCTTTCACTTCACCAGCCATAATGTGAGCTAAAGACCATGGGGGAAAGAGCCTTTTCATATAAAGCCCCTAAGCTATGGAATGTACTTCTTCTGCACGTCAGATATGCACCTATGTTGGGCGATTTTAAAAAGTTGATTAAGTCACATTTATTCAAGACTACCTGTCTTTAATGAATTTTTGTATTGCTTTTGGCGTTTGTTCCTACAAATAAAATAATAATAATCATTATTATTGTTACATTCGTTTAAACCTCGCCGAAATGATACAGACATAAGTTAAAAAAAACAAAAAACTTAAGTCTCTGGATAAAAGCGCCCGCTAAATGCTTAATTTAAAATTTTAATTTCCATGCAAGTCTTCTGGTAGGACCAAATCATTTAGGGACCTATTTTACCATTCACTGGCGTGATCACCCAAAATTAATCTAAAACGCATCTGCCCTCGTGTTTTGATGCAGGATAGCAAGTGTGAGTAAAATTACCATCGCCTTTTAAGGACCGTAATACGGAAAAACCGGAAAGTAAATCTCTTTAGAAACCACTTGGAAGCGAATAGCACATAACTGCTGTTAACCCATTTGCTGCAAGCATCGCCAACGGCCCCACTCTATGTTTCATTTTCACAGCACGTTAAACATCACTCTCTTACTTGATCTGGATAAACCGCGCATCAATCGAAGTCCAAAGACTTTGGCTTTTATATTTGACCAATATTTCGATAAAACATAATTCCAGTGATTAATTTTCCATCACGTCAGGAAAACTATTCCTATTCCTGAACGGTAAACGTCAAAGTGTTAGCTCGTGGACAAATGTTGATCACGGATCTAGTCAGAAAGAATCATGAACAGAAACCTCTTTATTTTGGGTATATAATTTCTGCCTCCATGCCAAAAATGGGGGGTGTCTGGTAAGGGGTTAACGTTACTGCTACAATCATGTCTTTCGGTACAACGCCTTACAAGACTAAACATGCTCAATCGTTTCCAAAAGCCTCTGTTTCCACAGTCCATAATACAACGTGAAAACAGCGTTCCAAACGTATCCGCTCGGGAGTCCGTCTAAAGAGCCCGGAGGCCTAATGAGAGGAAAGATGCTTTTCCAACAGGAACATAATAAGGTGGACAAGGCCCGAGGAATTGTCAAATCAGGCAACAAATTGCTAAGCTGGTAACACAGTAGGCTACCCATCCATTTTTAGCTTGCCTCATCAAATATTACTAACACTTTTTACTCTTCCCACAGCCAACATCTACAGCAGCCGAAGCAAGTAGCCTTTCATGTACCTCCTCACTGCCGCAGCAGTGTCTGCTCCCGCAGGATCCTTTCCTGTACCTTCCCACCGCCGCTGCAGTGTCTGCTCCCGCAGGAGCCTTTCCTGTATCTCCCCACCGCCGCTGCAGTGTCTGCTCCCGCAGGAGCCTTTCCTGTATCTCCCTACCGCCGCTGCAGTGTCTGCTCCCGCAGGAGCCTTTCCTGTATCTCCCCACCGCCACTGCAGTGTCTGCTCCCGCAGGAGCCTTTCCCGTATCTCCCCACCGCCGCAGCAGTGTCTGCTCCCGCAGGAGCCTTTCCCGTATCTCCCCACTGCCGCAGCAGTGTCTGCTCCCGCAGGAGCCTTTCTCGTATCTCCCCACTGCCGCAGCAGTGTCTGCTCCCGCAGGAGCCTTTCCCGTATCTCCCCACTGCCGCAGCAGTGTCTGCTCCCGCAGGAGCCTTTCCCGTATCTCCCCACTGCCGCAGCAGTGTCTGCTCCCGCAGGAGCCTTTCCTATACCTCCTCACTGCCGCGCAGTGTCTGCTCCCGCAGGAGCCTTTCCTATACCTCCTCACTGCCGCGCAGTGTCTGCTCCAGCAGGAGCCTTTCCTGTACCTCCACACTGCCGTAGCAGTGTCTGCTCCCGCAGGAGCCTTTCCCGTTCTCCCCACTGCCGTAGCAGCGTCTGCTCCCGCAGGAGCCTTTCCTACACCTAAATATATATTAAAAAAATAAAAAATAAAAATAAAAAAAATACCACACATCACATCCGCCTAAAGGCATGCCATGCATCCGAGGTTGCGGTGATAGCATCATGTATCAACAATAGCCAAGACGATATTAGGCCCATTCTCCAACCAACGTTTTTTATAATAATCATTAGGCGGCCTACCTTAATTCGGCTATCAATCCGCTCCGTTATCCCATCTCAGCACTGCATTTCCCGCTCGCCCCTGCTCTCAAAGGATGATGTGAGCCCGTAGATTAAAAAATAAAAAATAAAATAAAATAAATAATTTCTCTGGACAAGCGAGATGACCGTAGTGCCAACTACATGAGTCAACTAGCAGTATTTAAATATAGTATTTATACTTAATACCAGTGTATCAGTACGTCCGAAAGTATATTTTTTGATTATTGGTGATTTCATAGGCTCTTTTCGTGCACCTGTATGGTCAAAATGGTAAATAGTAAGCTCAGACAGTATAAAGAATCTTTCTCTTACTCCACCCATGCACGATTACATCGTTGATATGTACCATCGATCTCACGTGCTGACGTGATGACCACATCGCCGATACATGGCACCTATTTGGGGTACACTGGCACAGGAAATCCAATTTATTTTTGCACGCTTAATTTCGGATACTATGACTGCACCAAGATTTTTTCGGACTCATTATCGGAAGCAGCTCATTGGATTCGCTAAACTATTATTCAAGTAAGCCTCACAGCGTCTACCCTCGTAGACAAATAAATCATCCTTAGTATCGAACTCCCTGCCAGGCGCTGCAAGAGGGCTCCCGGTTGAACCAACCTTTGCCTTCTCCATTCAACTATCAGCAAAGCTTACTCGTTTGACATCGCAAGTATTAAAATCCTGCCAGATGCTTTCCCACTTAATCAATCTTGGACTTTCCATCCGACCACCAGCGAAGCTTACCCGATTAAAAAAGGCCGATTAACCAAAAAAAAAAAAGCAACATTTACCTATCGAACACCAATGAGTACATTGCAGCCCAAACAAATTTTCCCTCCGATGGCAAGATGTACCCATCCAATACCGCAAGTTACGCTTTCGCCGAACACTAACGGGCTCTTCGCAGATAAAACAATCTAAATTTTCCCTCCGATGGCTGGAGAGACTACCCATCTGGTGTCGCAAATTTTAATAAATATAATAAATAAAAATAAATATAGAAAATAAATAAATAAATAATGAATAAAAAGACACCGGATGCTGGCCATAGCCTCCCGACCAGATAACCTTACAATTTTTCAATCCTATGGCCGGCAAGGCTTCTCTCTTCGATTGCAAGAGCTTGAGCTCCCATCGGATGCTGACGAGAGCCTCCCGGCCAGACAACCTCACCTTTTCCATTCTGCGGCCAGCAAGGCTTACCCGTTCGTTGCCAGGAGCTCACACTCCCTTCGGACGTAGGTGAAAGCCCCGGCTACCTGCTTTGCCATTCTGTCTTACGTACGGAGAGGTTTACCCATCCAATGCACGGACTCAGGGCTCCCATTGAATGTAGGTGAGAGCTTCCCGGCTAGACAACCTTACCTTTTCCGTCCTTTGGCCAGCGAGGCTTAACCGTTCTATCCGGGAGCTAAGCTCCTGTCGGACGAAGGTAAGAGCCTCCCGGCCGGACAACCTTTTCCGTCTTTCAGCCAGAGAGGTTTACCCGTTCGATTCCTGGAACTAAGCTCCTATCGGACGTCGGTCCGAGCCTCCCGGCTAGACAACCTGACCTTTTCCACCCTCGGCCAGTGAGGCTTACCCGTCCGATGCGAGTGCTCCCATCGGACGCTGGCGACAGCCTCCTGGCCAGCCAACCACGACCTTACCGCGTGGTTTAGGTTACAAACCTGCAAGCTGTTCAAATGCTGCAAGTACCAAACACACAATAAACTCTCCTTCTTTCCTATGGTCGCCAAGGCTAACCCGTCTCTTGCCGGGAGTAGCAAACTCCCTTAAAACGCTGATTACAGCCTAACGACCACACAAACTTACCTTTTCCATCCTACGGCCTGCGAGGCTCACCCAGTTTTGTCCCCGCCGGACGCTGGCAAGAGCCTCCTGGCCACCTATCGTTACCTTTTCTGTCCGCCATCCGGAGAGGCTTACCCGTTCGATGCGTGTGCTCCCTTCGGACGCCGGCGAGAGCCTCCCGGTTAGACAACCTTACCTTTTCCTTTTCTATGGTCAGCGAGGCTTACCCGTTCGATGTGTGTGCTCCCTTCGGACGCTGGCGAGAGCCTCCTGGACAGACTTGCTTCACGTTTCCACTCTACGGTCGGCGAGGCTTACCCGTTCGATGTGTGTGCTCCCTTCGGACGTCGGTAACAGTCTCTCGGCCACGCAACTTACCTTTCCATTTGACGGTAGGCGAGGCTTAACCGTCCGACGCTACGAGTCTCGTCCTCTCGCCAAATCCTGCAACAAAAAAAAAAAAAAAAAAGCTACCCTCAGCTACTCTCACATCTTTTAACCCCGTCTGGCGAGGCTTACCCGTTCGATGTTCTGAGTTAGAGGCCCCATTGGATGCTGCGAGAGTCCTCCCAGTCGGGTTTTCAATTTCCAACCCTCCCCGTCCGCCGAGGCTTACCCGTCTGTCGCGTGTGCTCCCTTCAGACGTCTGGCGAGAGTCTCCCGGACGGGCCTATGCTTGCCAGCCGCAAGCGAGTCTCATCCATCCGATGCCGTGAGTCGGGATCTCCCTTCGGATGTTGCCAGAATCCTCCTTGTCGGCTAGCCCAAAAGCTTTTTATCTGCCAAACCGAGAGGACCCAGATGTCCGTCATCCTGAGTCTCAATCTCCTGTCGGAGGCTTCATGGGCCCTCTCGGTCAGCGTTAGGCCCTTCACCCACTGAATAGCAGGGGCTATCAGCCAGTAGGGCCCGTACGCCGACACCGTGACCTATTCCGGTCGAGGCAACTCGGGTCCTCCCGGTCGGGCACCACAACCACGCTGCTCCTCCTCATCGGCCGGTAGGGCTCACCGTTCCAACGCCAAAAAGCTCCAGTTGAGCATCGGCCCGAGCCCTACCGACCGGGCGCCAACAACCACATAGTTCACTAGCTGCAGCCGGTAGGGCCTACTCTCCCAACTCCCAAGTCGCTCCCTCCGGAGTACGTAGGCCCTTCCAGCCTGCCAACGAGTCAACTTCTCAGAAACCAAATCAGCACCCGCCAGTACTCTGCTTTTTTGGGGGGGCATTCTTTAAACTGGCGGCTGTCCTCTTGTACACTTGCCTTTTTGGGGGGTACTCTAGGTTCGGGCAATTCCCGAGCTCGGAGCCCTTCCCCGGACAGCACGCCAAATACGCATACCATACCTCAGCTAATTATATGTAAGCGTGAACTAGTGAAATGTAATTATCAATGAAGATTCGGGAGGAGCGCGTCAGATACTTAGCCTAATCATCACAGGTGGACCGCAATCAAGTAATCAATCCCACAGTATAAATATCGCTGACTTACCTCTATCCATTGACGGTTTATCAGCATCCCTCCTCCACCCCATCTCCTCACTTCAAGTTCACTTTACAATATACGGGGAAGGGGGGGTACTCTAGGTTCGGGCAATTCCCGAGCTCGGAGCCCTTCCCCGGACAGCACGCCAAATACGCATACCATACCTCAGCTAATTATATGTAAGCGTGAACTAGTGAAATGTATTGTTTTTTCTAGTACTTATATGTCTGAAACCTAAAATAAACATTATGTGGTTGAAAACACTGAAAAGTTGTGATGACAGCTCTGAGCGCACTTGTCTCTGGCTCAGCGCCAGCCAACTCGCGAGAGCACATTTGAATTTCACGTCATGCACTGACCGGTGTGGTCGTAACAGTTACACTCCAGGGACTAGCCTAGACTGATCACACCGGTGTGATCGTACGTGCGATGCGAAAGAGTTAAATTAATTGAAACAAAAATATATAAAGCCTATATCGAAATCATCTCGCGACCCCTGCGCCGGGGGGTCGCGACCCCTACTTTGGGAACCACTGCGCTAGACTATGTACTGTGAAGACGCGCGTGGGCGTGTCTGATGGTGATGATGATGATGATGAGGCGGTGACGTGTGGCGCCAAGGACAGATTCTTCACTCCGATTGGTTTATGCAAATTAATCCGCTGTTAATTTGCATAAAGTCAAAGTATTCTGACTTTTTTATGCTTTAAGCATTTAGTTTACATTATGGAAGGACTAAACTAAAGCATAACAACAATTAATAATAACAGCAATAGTATAAATAAAATAAAAACCAAACTATCAGTAGTACAGAAGGAAATAAAACTAACAAAAGACAAAGGGGAAAAAAATTAAGGGAAATAAGAGGGCAATACACAAATTAAATCATACATTAAATACAGTTAAGAGTTTGTAGGCTGAGCATTCTGTACATGTTTTGAGAGCTTTTTTGTTAGGTGAGAGTAAAATTGTAAGTAAATAATGTTTTATCTCCTGAAAGAATACTACAAAAATAATTTTACAGTTTGAAAAAACTTACATTTATGAATATAAAATCTACATAGAAAGAGAATGAGGTTTATAATAAAATAGGCATTAAAATTCGCTTCAGAGTAAGTGTACATCTTTCCAATCAAAGCAAATGAAGAAGTGTTTCAGTATCATTCTGACAAAAGGAGCATTTAGTGTCACAATCTGATCCATTTTTTCTTAAGAAAATGTTTGGCATATATCCTTTATTTTGTTAGTGAGGAAAAGTTTTTGTTGCATGGACCATATATTTTTCCAAAGGTTGTTCCAATATGAAAGTGCAGGAGGGACAGAGACAATGTTCTCAAGGAATAAAGTTCTTATTTGATCATTCCTTCATATTCCCCAGTGAAACATATTTCACCAATAGGCATGCTAACAGGTTCTGGAAAAGGAACGGTTCCTATAGACAGAGTATCATTTTTAAAAAGCATGCATATGCCAGATGGAATTGCATCCACAACAGTTGCAAACTCTTTAGGAGTTATATTTATATTCAAAAATAAATTCTGTACATCTAAAGAGTCAACTGTCCTTGTTAAAGAGTGGACTAACATTCAATATTCTGTTTCTAAACAATTGACAATTGAATAAAGATTTATTCTTAAAGGGACAATAAGTAACTTTTTAGGTATTTTATTGTCTAAAATCAATATTTGTATTCATAAATATGCCCTCAATGGTGTACAAATACCTATGCCAATGTTTAAACTAATCCTCGTAAATGAAGAATTTATTATCTTTATATACATGGGACGGGTAGGTCGACGGAGGCTTCCATGTAGTTCCGCCATCTTGCAAAACTATAATAGCAGAGAGGGACAAAAAGTACTAAGCCAACGCGTTTCCACATCGCGTTTTCGGTCAGAGCCAGAAACGCAGGTGCAGAGCAGTGAGAGGCGCTTGAAACTGCACCGGCAAGTTTAAAAGTCTGGATTGCATTCTTATTATGGACCATACATATACCGCGCCACAGGAGAAAAAAACATAGTCGCCAAAACAGTCAAAAAAAGAACGTAAAAGGAAACGTGACCGTAGATTACAGAAAACAAGAGTTAATGTCGGGGAAGCTTTTTCTAGGTGGAAAGAGCTAATGCTTGATAAAGATTTCAAAAGAGACGCTGAAGTGGCCAGTTTTCTTCTCGACAGGTAAGTCAGTGTTACAATCTATATTATAATATTTTTTTTTTTATATCTAACAAAGCATATAATTCAGATTATATAATGAATAAAGAAGACATAACTACTAATTACAATATTTCATGTTTTCCACAGTCAGTAATTCATACTGTAACATTCGTTTGTTAGTTGTCATGTTGCAGTTTGTTTGAAATAACACACCTGTTCACCTGAAGGAAAACTCGACGAAGTGCTATTAGAAGACATCCCGTCAAAGCTTTTTGGTACATATCGCCTACCGTAGATGCAACGCGCATTTGAAAAAGCGAGGCGCTGGAGAGCAAAATTAGTTTGAATGCAAAATACAATTTCACCACTAGATGGGAGTAATTCCTACTGACTGTCCCTTTAAATAACTTATTTCTATTGTTCCATATGTAACACCAGTGAGAAGAAAAGTTGTTTGTAAATAAGCGTCCATGCTAAAAGAACCTGTTGGTGAAAGACAGATATCTTGACGGGGAGTTTTGGGGTAACATGATTACACATTAAGACAAATTTAGCACCACCAAGCTGTGTGAAGACAAGCTGAGGGAAAATTTTCCAAACAGATGTCGGATTTTTGACGAAACAATTAGGCCAATTTATTTTAATTGTATTTTTCAATGAGTTAAGATTTGGCACCAATTGTCTATGAGAAGGGGATCTTTGTTTGTTTAAGGGATTATGGTAATTATTCCATGACATATGGTGGGGGGAATACATGTTTTTTCTGTGTTTTCTTTAGAAACTCCTAATAAAAAGTGCTATTGTTTTGGCCTAATAACTTATAAAACTCTGAAATGAATCCATCATTCCCCAGAGTTTTTCCATTTTTTTCCATATTAAAAGGCATGAACAATTTCTTTCAGGGTAATAGGACTGCCACAAAAGGCTTTATCTACAAATTCAACCGCTGTACATTCTGGAGAGACTCAAAATAATCACTTGCATCTTGGTAGCATTATTTGGATTTATATAACAACATTTTTCAATAATTTTCTGATCTTCACTTAGTGTTCCATCAACTATCAGTTTTGTTATATTATTTATATGTATAATTATATGTTTGTAATTGCTTGTAGTGTCTTTCAAATATGGTTAAAGTGTACTACTAATCTACTGAAAAGCAATTAATGTGAAATAAATTACACTTTAAATGTCAGTTAACTACACACTTAATGCATCACAAAGCCATTGCATGGCGAGCATATCCAAAGGCATATGCGTGCAGAGTTTGGACAGTCTCTTTTAAGGGAAAAAGTTTCTGTGCCACCGCAGCTGGAAAAGACAGTATCTGAATGGCTTTCTGAGCAGAAAAGGGTTGCAGCTGCAGACAATGTTGATCACGTGACTCGGACAACTGCTTGGAGGAAAAAGAAGAAAGAGGAAGCCATTGCACAGGGCCTGCTTCAGAAAAGGTCAAAGAAATGCAAACTGTTGACTTGCTATAGGCGAACTAGGCGGTTGCCTAGGGTGACAAATATGTTTGGGGACCCTCTAGGGTCGGCGTTATGTTACATTACGTTAGGCAAGTGTGCAGTTGATGAAGAAAATGAAGTGGGCTAATAAACCCTCCGATGCACAGGGACGAAAATGGAGAAAGGAAGAAGATAAACTGCAGTGCTTTACAAATACAGGTCCTTCTCAAAAAATTAGCATATTGTAATAAAAGTTCATGTAATGATAAAAATTAAACTTTCATATATTTTAGATTCATTGCACACCAACTGAAATATTTCAGGTCTTTTATTGTTTTAATACTGATGATTTTGGCATACAGCTCATGAAAACCCAAAATTCCTATCTCAAAAAATTTGCATATTTCATCCGACCAAATAAAAGAAAAGTGTTTTTAATAAAAAAAAGTCAACCTTCAAATAATTATGTTCAGTTATGCACTCAATACTTGGTCGGGAATCCTTTTGCAGAAATGACAGCTTCAATGCGGCGTAGCATGGAGGCAATCAGCCTGTGGCACTGCTGAGGTGTTATGGAGGCCCAGGATGCTTCGATAGCGGCCTTAAGCTCATCCAGAGTGTTGGGTCTTGTGTCTCTCAACTTTCTCTTCACAATATCCCACAGATTCTCTATGGGGTTCAGGTCAGGAGAGTTGGCAGGCCAATTGAGCACAGTAATACCATGGTCAGTAAACAATTTACCAGTGGTTTTGGCACTGTGAGCAGGTGCCAGGTCGTGCTGAAAAACAAAATCTTCATCTCCATAAAGCTTTTCAGCAGATGGAAGCATGAAGTGCTCCAAAATCTCCTGATAACTAGCTGCATTGACCCTGCCCTTGATAAAACACAGTGGACCAACACCAGCAGCTGACATGGCACCCCAGACCATCACTGACTGTGGGTACTTGATTCTGGACTTCAGGCATTTTGGCATTTCCTTCTCCCCAGTCTTACTCCAGACTCTGGCACCTTGATTTCCGAATGCCATGCAAAATTAGCTTTCATCCGAAAAAAGTACTTTGGACCACTGAGCAACAGTCCAGTGCTGCTTCTCTGTAGCCCATTTCCTGTACACGCCTGTGCACGGTGGCTCTGGATGTTTCTACTCCAGACTCAGTCCACTTCCGCAGGTCCCCCAAGGTCTGGAATCGGTCCTTCTCCACAATCTTCCTCAGGGTCCGGTCACCTCTTCTCGTTGTGCAGCATTTTTTGCCACACTTTTTCCATCCCACAGACTTCCCACTGAGGTGCCTTGATACAGCACTCTGGGAACAGCTTATTCATTCAGAAATTTATTTCTGTGTCTTACCCTCTCGTTTGAGGGTGTCAATGATGGCCTTCTGGACAGCAGTCAGGTCGGCAGTCTTACCCATGATTGCGGTTTTGAGAAATGAACCAGGCTGGGAGTTTTTAAAAGCCTCAGGAATCTTTTGCAGGTGTTTAGAGTTAATTAGTTGATTCAGATGATTAGGTTAATAGCTCGTTTAGAGAACCTTTTCATGATATGCTAATTTTTTGAGATAGGAATTTGGGGTTTTCATGAGCTGTATGCCAAAATCATCAGTATTAAAACAATAAAAGACCTGAAATATTTCAGTTCGTGTGCAATGAATCTAAAATATATGAAAGTTTAATTTTTATCATTACATTATGGAAAATAATGAACTTTTATCACAATACGCTAATTTTTTGAGAAGGACCTGTATAGGACAGGAGGAGCTAAATAAACTTATCACTGTATCTAAACCAACAACATGTTTATTAGATCTTGTACCCACTAAATTACTGAAAGAGTTGTTACCTGTAGCCGAAGAACTGCTTCTCAATATCATTAACTCGTCTTTATCATTAGGTCGCGTCCCAAAACCATTGAAGCTGGCAGTTATTAAGCATCTTATTAAGAAACCAAAACTAGATCCTAGTGAACTGGCAAATTATAGGCCTATTTCAAATCTTCCATTTATGTCTAAAAATACAAAAAGTTGTGTCTGCTCAATTGAGCTCCTTCCTGCAAAAAAAAAAAAGATCTGTATGAAGAATTTCAGTCAGGATTCAGGCCCCAACATAGCACAGAAACTTTTTTTTTTTTTGTCATTTGTAATTTTAACAACTGCACTTGTTAAAATTACAAATGACCTGCTCCTTGCGTCAGATCAAGGGTGCATCTCATTTCTAGTCTTACTTGATCTTAGTGCTGCGTTCGACACCATGGATCATGACATAATCATAGATCAATTACAAAACTATACAGGTATTCAAAGGCAGGCTCTAAGATGGTTTAGATCCTACCTGTCCGATCTGTACCATTTTGTTTATTTAAATGGAGAGTCATCAAATTTATCACCAATAAAATATGGAGTGCAACAAGGATCTGTCCTAGGTCCCCTTCTACATGTTGCCCCTTGGTAATATTATTAGAAAATACGGAATTAGCTTCCACTCTTATGCTGATGATACTCAGCTATATATCTAAACGTGACTAGATTCAACTTCTAAATTATCTAAGCTAACAGAGTGTGTTAAAACTTTAAAAGATTGGATGACCAATCATTTTCTCCTATTAAGTTCAGATAAGACAGAGATATTAATTATTGGACCAAAAAGCAGTACACAGAATCTTGTAGATTACAATTTGCAACTAGACAGATGTACTGTTACTTCCTCTACAATAAAAAATCTGGGTGTTATATTAGACAGCAACATGTCTTTTGAAAATCATACTTTCCATGTTACAAAAACTGCATTCTTCCAGCTTAGAAACATTGCCAAGCTACGAAACACTGTTACATGTCATTTGAAAACAAACACAAATGTTTATAATGTGGTGGAAATTTTGATTATTTCAAGAGATTTGTTCACTTACCATTTCTTCGTATTTCACAAAATATGCCACCAGGTGGTGAAAAAGTGTCTTATGTGTTATGTCTGAAGTCAACGAACGTATTCACTTGTTAGAAAAACTGATTTGGCTTTATTAAAATGTGTGCATAATCGAATTCAATATATAAAGTCTAATTAATTTGGGGGAATTCGTGGCCTAATGGTTAGAGAGTCGGACTCCCAATCAAAAGGTTGTGAGTTCGAGTCCCGGGCCGGTAGGAATTGTGGGTGGGGGTAGTGCATGTACAGTTCTCTCTCCACCTTCAATACCACAACTTAGATGCCCTTGAGCAAGGCATCGAACCCCAAACTGCTCCCCGGGTGCCGCATGTGTGCACTTCGGATGGGTTAAATGCAGAGCACAAATTCTGAGTATGGGTCACCATACTTGGCTGAATGTCACCTCACTTTCACTTTAAATTGTTCAGATGAACGCACAAAGTTTGCTTGCATAGTTAGCATTTTAATTGTTTGGTCAGATAATTCATTTCATTATATATATATATATATACACACACACATTCATAAATCGGGGATTAAATGTCTAGTTATGTTCTGTATGCTAAATATGAAAACAAGAGTATGTGCACAGTACCAATAACTGCGCTTTGCATTTTGTGAAACTGACAAGCTAAAGGGCCAACTGACCCGGTTTACTCCCATTCATTTAATTCACGAACGAGATAAGCTTTGTACCAGTTCATTTCATTTACGAACGGAATGTATCAGCTCATTCAACTCGTTCACGAACAACATGTGTACCAGTTCAGTCATTTCATTCACAAACGTGATGTACTAAATCACTCAACTCGTTCATGAATGACATGGGTATGACTTAAGTCATTTCGTTCACGAACCGCAAGACCTCTCAGACTCCTATGAAACTAGTTCAGTGAAGGGTGTATTCGTTCACTACATTCAACTAATCACATGCTCCGTCACATGTCATTCCCGAAGGCTATTGGCTCGAGGTTGAGTAACTCTTTGACAGGATGAAACAAGATCACAGATACCGGGTTCACCGAGCTGGGCATGCGCTGCTAATAGCACTGTGCTGCTGTGGAGGGAGGAACTTCTGTGAGTGAGTGTTACGACCTGCTCGTTTTAAAGCCGCAACATAAAAGAGGGATCAAACAGAGGATATCAATTCAAATACTTTTATTGTATTAAACTAATACAACAGCAATTAATGATAATACACATAAGTCTAGGGTAATAATATAAAACAAGGAAAATAACAAAAAAATACATGATATAAGAAATGCAAAGGGGAACCATATTTCACCATATTCACTGTTCAAGAAAGTATAGCGAGCAGCCAGACCTTACAACCTAACCATTGTCTGCCTAATAAAACCCCCCGTTTCTATACAAAAATGGATTAACAGCCCCACAACCACTCACGGCCGATCCACAGTTTAAAATCACAGTACAAGGGAATCGCCGCTGTCTCAGTCTCTTCGTTCCTTATGATGATGCAGGGTATCTCACGCCTCCCGTCGACAGCGGATGGAAACTCCACCCGGAACTGCAAAGAGGGGAAAGTGGATCAGTTAACTCTTCACAACAATATCGCGGGGTAAAGCCCACTCGTTCATAAGACAGTCGCAAAACCACTTCCCTTTCATACGAGGAATAGAGTGCGTTGGGATGATTCTTTCGCCGTCTTCACTGCGTCCAAACAAATAGTGGTCAGCTCGCGGCTATCTGGGGAATCAGAGGCAGAGTAATACCAGCCTTTCCGCTCTCGTGAGTTGCGGTGCGTGAAGTCGTGTTCGGGCTCCGGCTACCAACACAGGTTATCAGAATCCATCAGCTTTTATCCTCTCCAGCCACTAATCATGAAGGCTGCTGATCGTTCCCCATT
Source organism: Carassius gibelio (assembly GCF_023724105.1). Classification (NCBI taxonomy): domain Eukaryota; kingdom Metazoa; phylum Chordata; class Actinopteri; order Cypriniformes; family Cyprinidae; genus Carassius; species Carassius gibelio. The sequence goes on from NC_068417.1 coordinate 51,728,582, forward strand.
ATCAGCCGCACCTGTGCATAATCGTCTCACATACACACATATACAGACATGTGCACAACCCCAACCCCCAGACAGTTTAGTCGACATATCAATTACGTGTAACCCCGCTACACTAGCACTTTTCCTTTTCTGGTCTTTTCATTTATAAAAAAAAAAAAAAAAAAAAAAAAATCTGGCTATGCGTTCTATACTAGACTAACTGAGACTTGTCATGGCACTTGTATACTGTTGTTGTTCACTTGTTGACCTGACTGCTTCTATTGTTCTCATTTGTAAGTCGCTTTGGATAAAAGCATCTGCTAAATGATTAAATGTAAATGTAAATTACTGTATACTGGAGAAAACTATCAGGGGTAATAAAAGCAGATAGTTCTTTAGCACGGGAGGTTAAAGACACTTGCCAATAACCTTTCAGGAGGTCGAATTTACTGATAAACCGTGCAGAACCTACACGATCTACATAGTCATCAATTCTGGGTAGAGGGAAACAATCAGGCTTTGTCAAGGTGTTAAGTTTCCTGTAATCAGTACAAAATCAATATGAATTATCAGGTTTACGCACTAAAATGCAGGGAGAGCTCCAAGAACTAAAACTGGGTTCTGCTAAATTATAAGCAAGTAAATAATACACTGAAGCAATAAATAAATAATTCTGAAGCAACTTCCGTTTTACAGGGTTTACTCTATATGGATGTTGTTTTATAGGTTGAGCCATACCAACATCAGTGTCATGCTCAATGACATGTTCTTGGGTGGGAACATCAGAAAAGATAGAGGACCTTCTCTGGTTCATTCAAATGAGACAGCTAAATTGGCAAGAACCTCAGAGTTATTAAGGTGCCCTTCTATTACATCCTTGAGAAGGACCAGTCTTCTCTTCCAGAACCTCAGCCATCTTTACAGATGTTTCGGAGACAGCTAGATCTATGACGTCAGTAGCCCTTAAAATTAACAGGCAGAGACGATAAAGGAGTCATGTAAGGTTTCAATAAATTAACATGACAAACCTGTACTTTCTTCAGACGATCAGGCATGTTTAAAAGATAGTTGTTATTAGGATAACTCTTTGCTATTGTATAAGGTCCAGTAAACCTAGCTTGGAATGGACTACTTAAAACAGGTAACAAAGCAAGCACTTGATCGTCTATTTGAAACTTCAGTAATACTTTAGAATAAGGTTCCATTAGTTCTTGCTTAGTTCATGTTAACGAAAGTAGTTAACTAACATTAACTAATGGAACCTTATTCTAAAGTGTTACCGAAACTTCTTGCTGGAACCTTACGATCAAACAACCTCTTCATTTTTCCCTGAGACTTACCTAATATTCGTAGAGCAATGGCTCTGGCTTAGGGTTAGTCGATAACGAAAACTACTTACATAGTCCAAGACATTCTCAGGGGGATCAGATGTTTTCCATTCATCGGCTAAAACAGCAATAGGGCCTCTGACCGTGTGTCCGAATACCAACTCATTAGGACGAAAACCAGTGCACTCTTGCACAACCTCACAAATAGCTAACAGCATCCAGGGAAGTCCATCCTCCCAGTCTAAATCAAGTTCAACACAATATGATCTCAAATGTGACTTAAGAGTCTGATGGAACCTTTCCAACCCTCCTTGACTCTGGGGGTGGTAAGCACTTGAGATATTGTGTTTAACCTTGAGTGGTTGCATTACTTTTCAGAATTTTCGGGACATACAATTGGAATCCATCCTGATCAGAGCGAATAGTTTTTGGTTTTTTATTTCCTCTACCAGCAGCTAAGGAGAACAAGTCTTGAAGGGTTTCATCAGTGTTCTGCGCTCTGATTAATTCATCTTGAGTCACACTATAAAGTGGAGACAAAGAACAAGTGTTAACATGGTCATCACAAATAAATGGTCTTTCAGACATGGAAGCAGACTTGTCAGTCTGATCATCAACACATGGTTCTTCCAGCACAGCAATCTCATCTTCGGCCAATGTATACACAGTATCAGGTTCTGATTGAGAGTTAATAGATGAAATAAAAGTATCACTAAGAACATTTTCCATTTAATCTGACATCCTTCTCTAAGCCATCGCTCGAGTTATTGCACAAGCCGGAAATAAGTTAGGACAGTAGGAGGATCCTTTCAATTTCTCTCCACTGGGAACTACTATAGGTGGAACTCCAACATCGGACTTTTCCCAAACATTACCTCCAGCCAAGTCATTGGAGAGTATGAAAGTGACACCAAGGATAGGAAGCAAATCACAAACTCCTACAACTACATCACCTGATTCACGAGTTCGCGCTTACATATAATTAGCTGAGGTATGGTATGCGTATTTGGCGTGCTGTTCAAGGAAGGGCTCCTAGCTCAGGAATGGCTTGAACCTAGAGTACCCCCCTTCCCTGTCTATTAAAAGTGAACTCGAAGTGAGGAGATGGGGTGGAGGAGGGATGCTGATAAACAGTCAATGGATAGAGGTAAGTCAGCGATATTTATACTGTGGTATTAACTACTAGATTGTGGGCCACCTGCGTTGATTAGGCTAAGTATCTGACGCACTCTTCCCAAAACTGGTAACGAGAACACCATTTTGCGAGTTCACGCTTACATATAATTAGCTGAGGTATGGTATGCGTATTTGGCGTGCTGTCCGGGGATGGGCTCCGAGCTTGGAAATGGCCCGAACCTAGAGTACCCCCCAAAAAGCAAATGGAAAAGAGGACAGATGCCAGATTAAAAACTCCCCCCAAAAAAGGCATTGAGTACTAGCGACTTAAGCATAGGGAAGGTAGGCCCTACCGGCTGCAGATACCAGACTATGTGATTAGAGGCGCCTGGTCGGTAGGGCTCGAGCCAATGCTCAACGGGAGCTCACCGTTGGAACGGTGAGTCCTACCGGCCGATGAGGAGGAGCAGCGTGGTTGTATAGCCCGACCGGGAGGGCCCGAGTTGCCTCGACTGGAATAGCTCACAGTGTTGGCATATGGGCCCTACTGGCTGATAAGCCCCTGTTAATCAGAGAGCCAAGGGCAAATGGCTGACCAAGAGGGTCCATGAAGCCTCCAACTGGAGATTAAGACTCAGGATGCAGGACATCTGTGTCCTCTCGGCTTGGCAGATAAAAAGTTTTTTGGGCTGACTGACAAGGAGACTCTTGCGACATTCAACGGGAGGTTGATACTCACGGCATTGGATGGATGAGATTCACTTGGGGGTAGCAAGTATGGAACCCAACCGGGAGAACTCTCACCGACGTCTGACAGGAGCACACGCATCAGACGTTTAAGCCTCGCCGGATGGGGAGAAGAAAAAAAACTGTGCTGGGAGGCTCTCGCTACATCCGATGGGCATCAACTCAGAACATCAAACAGGTAAGCCTCCGCCAGGCTGGGGGAAAAGATGTGATGATAGCGGAAGGATTTTTTGACAGTATTTGACGGGAGGTTGAGACTCGTGGCGTCGGATGGTTAAGCCTCGCCTACCGTCAAATGGAAAGGTAAAGTCATGTGGCCGGGAGACTCTCACCGACATCTGACAGGAGCACACATGGTCGAATGGGTACGTTTTGCCGACCATAGATTGGAAAGTAAGGTTGTCTGGCCAGGAGGCTCTCGCCGACGTTCAATGGGAGCACACACGATCGAACGGGTAAGCCTCTCTGACCATAGAAAAAGAAAAGGTGAGTTTGTCTAGCGGGGAGACTCTCGCCGACGTCCGATGGGAGCTTGTACTCACGTCATTGAACGGTTAATCCTCTCCGGATGAAGACGGAAAGGTAAAGTAGTCTGGCCAGGAGGCTCTCGTCATCATCCAATGGGAACACACGCATCGAATGAGTACGCCACGCTAGCCAAAGGATGGAAAAGGTAAGTTTGTCTAGCTGGGAGGTTCTCGCCGATATGGGAGCCCATGGCATCAAACAGTAAGCCTTCTGGCCATAAAATATGGAAAGGTAAGTTTTCTAGCCGGGAGGCTCTCGCTCTCATCTGGTGAGAGCTCAATACTTGCGACACCAGATAGGTGAGTCTTGACGACTGTAAAAGAGGAGGTTAAGGTTGTAGCTGGGAGGTTCTCACCAACTTACATGGGAGCGTGCGGCATCGCACGGGTAAGCCTATGCTGGCTGTAAATCGAAAAGGTAAGGTTGTCTAGCCGGAAGGCTCTCACTGGAATTCGGTGGGAGATCAATGCTTGCGGCACTGATTGGGTACACCTGTAGTCGGACGTAAAGGCCAAGAATGCTTGACCAGGAGGGCTCTTGCAGCCATTAAAGAGAGTTCAATAATTGCGCATGTGTAAGCGACGCTGTTAGTTGGAGGGAAACATCCACTCGACCGGGACAGCTCTTTGCGGCATCTGACGGGATTTAAATACTCACGGCCTCAGACTGCAAACTGCGATTGTAGTTTGTTGGAAAAGGCAAGGTTTGGTCGACCGGGAGGCAATCTGACGGGAATTCAATAGTCACTGTATCGGATGGGTGACCCTGCCGGTAGTTGGAGAATTTATTTATTTATTTCATTTTATTATTATTCATGTATTTATTGATTTATTATTATTTAATAAATTATTTATGTTTTTTCTGTGTTTTTTTTTTTTTTTTGCTGGGAGTGCTTTGCGGCACCTGATGGTGAGTTCAATACTCAGAGCAATCTCAGTTGTCTAAATGGGATGCTATGAGGATTATAAGCGTAGTGGTTTAGCAAATCAAATAAGCTGCTTCTGATAATGTCAGAAAATCTTTGATCGGCTTGCATTCGAAGTTAAGCGTACGACGAAATAGAATTTCCTGTCCTGTCGGTGTACCTCGAATAAGTGCCATGGATCTGGATGCATGGGCATAGCTTAAAGCAGAGGTGATGTCATCCTTTCCCAGCCATGAGCTTAAGAATATTTTTTTTCTCTCTCTCTCCATATTGATTACATGATCATAGTTCTATGGTTGGGAGAGAGAATTCATCAAGAGCCATCGAGGTGATTATGCTTTTAAACGGCAAATTATATGGAGGTGACAGATTGATTAAAAGTTTCTTATCCCGGAATCTTCAGGTTAACCACTCCGGTGGGCTAATGAGAAACCGAAAAGGTGGGGCTTCAAAAGGGTTTGGATCAGCAATTTTTTTATTTTGGGCCACCTATAGGGGAAATCTAAACAGATTATTTCAGTGAATAGCTGAAACGTAATTAAAAAATGGCAACATTTGAGGTCACGTTCAAGGACTTATGATTGCTGTAGAATGTCTGTAGTAAAGAATTGTCCAATATTAAAGATGGTGTCCATTTGAATGAAATGTTTAACAAAACGAGGATTAGGTTGTACAGTGGCATGTAGAAACTATTGTCGGGACGTTTGAGCCCTTGAAGACGTTTGATATAATGAGCATGAACATTAGATTGTCAGCGATGCATTACATTAAGTTTGTTCCATGGAACAGTATAATTAATTGTTTTTCGAGAGTAGTGTTGAGCGTGTTTTTTTTTTTAGAACTGCTACGGCAGTAGGAAAGGATAGAAAGGGCTCCTGCGGGAGCAACTACTGCTGCGACGGTAGGGAAAAAAAAGAAAAGAGATACAGACACTGCTGCGGTAGTGGAGAAATATAGATAGAGGCTCCTGCGGGAGCAGACACGGCTGCGGCAGTGGATAAATAAATATAGACAGAGGCTCCTGCAGGAGCAGACACTGCTATGGCAGTGGATGAATAAATATAGATAGAGGCTCCTGGCGGAGCAGACACTGCTGCTGCAGTGGAGAGATACAGAAAAGGCTCCTGCAGGAGCAGACGCTGCTGCGACAGAGAGGAAATACGGGAAAAGGCTCCTGCGGGGGCAGGCACTGCTGGGGTGGCTGAAGTGAGGATTGGCTGTTATAGATGGATATGGGGATGTTTAAGAGGGTTGGATATGGTAGATCATTGTTTTGAGTGAATGGGGATGGGCTGGCGTTAGAGGGGTTGGCTTATGAGGGTTCGGTGAGCTTCTCTGATAAGGAATTGGTCTGACCGCTTATAGGTCTTAAGGATGGTTAGGGTGTGGCGGAACATGGAAGTAAATGGGAGCATGAGAGTAGGAGGACAGATAGCTGCTTGAGCCACCTGTGGAGCTTGCTTTGGCTGCTGTAGTTGTTGGCTGCGGGAAAAGTAGAAGTGTTAGTAACAGTTGATGGGGCAAGCTAAAAATAAAAAATGTCTGGGTAGCCTACTGTGTTACCAGCTTAGCAATTGGTTGCCTGGTTTGACAATTCCTCAAGCCTTGTCCGCATTATTACGTTCCTGCTGGAAAAGCATGTTTTCCTCTCGTTTTGGCCTTTTTTTTTTTTTTTAAATGGTCTCTAGAGCGGATAAATTTGGAATGCTGTTTTCACCTTGTATGGACTGTGGAAACAGAGGCTTTTGAAAACGATGAAGCATGTTTAGTCTTGTAAAACATTGTATCAATAGACATGATTATAACAGTAACGATAATTGCAGTTATGTGCTATTCACTTTCAAGTGGTTTCTAAAGATATTTTCTTTGCATGCTTAGCGTATTACAGTCCTGAAAAGACAACACAAATTTTACTTACACTTGCTGTCCTGTTGCAAAACACAATGGTAGTTGTGTTTTAGATAAATTCTGAGTGATTATGCAAGTAAATGGTGAAATATGTCCCTCAATAAATTGGTCCTGCCAGAATAATTGCATGCAACTTATGTCTGTCATCTCAGTGAGGTTTAAACGTGCACAGTAAGACAAATGTAATGTCTTCAGACATTTCAGTGTGGATGACTTGCCTTGAAAAAATGCCTTGGCTTCGTGGTAAAAATGGCATCGTCATCCGACAAAATTACGTCATAATGTGTTTGACAAACTTTGGCCGCAAAACCTGCATTAGCATCTTCACCTGAAAAATTTGTTGGTTTACGACGTGCGGTCTGCGCCGCTAGAGGAGGCGGCCTCAAACTGCTCTGCAAAAGCCACGGAGAAAAGGCGGAGCCATGACAGAAAGCGAGAGAGACTTGCTGCTGTGAGAACTGGGGTGCGGCCCAGGCTGGTTTAAAGCCTGCTGCTGCAGCGATTCCAGTGCTTGGGGAGAGCCCGGTCTTGAGCAGGATCATGGTGTCAAGCAAGGTGAGCTCGGCGCTTTGCACGGCCTATTGGCCACAACGGGTGGCTGGGCGAGAAGAGCAGCTGTCGCGATAACCCTTAATGGTGATTGGCGGCCGTGTTTGCCGAGTTAGGAGTGATCATGGGTCCGGCAAAACATTACAGATCTCTTTGTTGGAAGGAAAATTGGGTCTGTGATAAGATGACAGACAGAGCAAGCCGAATGCTGATAAACTGTCAATGGATAGAGATAAGTGAGCAATATTTATACTGTGGTATTGATTATTAGATTGTGGTCCACCTGTGTTGATTAGGCTAAGTATCTGACGTGCTCCTCCCGAATCTTGTTACGAGAACGCCATTAAAAGCTTGGAATTAAGGTGGATGTGGTGTAAAGGAACTTCCATGTAGCCCATTTCAAGCCCTCTAACCAACATGTGTGATCTAGTAGCAGTACGTTCAGACAATGGCAAAAGTCCTTCCAACAAAAATGACTGCCCTGCCCCAGTATCTCGAAGGATACGAACAGGCACGGTTTCATCACAGTCAGGCAAAGAAACACTCCCATCAGTAAGAAATGGCCCAAAATCACAGTTTTTGACATTCTCCACTTAGAGATAATAATATCCATCTGCTCACTCTGCTTGTCAGGTCTAAAATGTAAACTAGTAGAAATTAAACCAACAAGTTTAACAGCCTTGTCTTTCTTTTTAAGAAAAGCACAGTCTGAAATCTTATGTCCTGGCTTCCTACAATAAAAGCAAACCATTTCTGCTTTTGTACATGTGAGTGAAGCATTATCTGCAGAAGTTGACAACACTCTGACGTGCAGCCATCTTTTTATTCTTAACTGAAACACTAAACTTTGACCTCCTTAACTCATTTAAATGAGTAGAACTTTGAGTGAGAACAAATTCATCTGCCATAAGTGCAGCATCAGACAATTTAGTAACTTTGTGTTCATTAAGATACATAGCAGCAGTACTTGGAACACAACTTTTAAACTTCCAAAAGAATGAGCTCTCTAAGCTTTTCCTTAGTGGTAACTTTTACAGAGGAACACCAACGATCAAACAAATTTTCTTTTTCTCTGGCAAACTCAAGATAAGTGCACTTCTCAACCTTCAAATAACTCCTAAATTTCTGGTGGTATGCTTCAGGTACCAATTCATAAGCATGCAATATAGCTGTCACACACCTGGACTCATTTAGTGTTTTTGCCCCAGTGACCCAGTTTCTGTCTTCCGTGTTTAGTTTGATTAGTTCCCAGGTGTGTGTATTATCTTCCTCATGTGTTCCATGTCCCTGTTAATTTAATGATTTCATCCACCTGTGTTTCCCCATCATCCTTTGTACTTAAACCTTGTCCTTTCAGTTCTGTTTTGTCGGGTCTACTCGTCATCAACTTGTTACTAACTCACGTGTGTCTATTGCTGTGCTCCATGAGTTGAATATATTAAAAGCCTTCTTTCGTTTATCCTCGGCTCCGTATTCCTTCAGGCAGCGCATACCGTGACAGAAGACCCGACCGAAAGAAGAGAGTATAAAACCGCGTGTTTTTCCCTCCGTTTTGCTTTTGTTTTTTCACAGTCTTTTCGTAGTCTCTATGGACCCCCTCTATCGCCCCGAATTCCTCATCCTCCTGCTGAAGCAGGAAGGACGTTCTCTCGAGGACCATACCAGACAGTTTCTTCTATTAGCTAATGCCACCAGCTACCCGGACGACGCGCTCTGCACCTTCTATAACACCAGCCTGAACTCCAAGTGCAGAGCGTTGTCGCCCGAAGATGGTCCTCGGGAGGATTTCGCCGCATTCGTGGAGTGGACTCTGGCGAGAAATGGCTCACCTTTCACCGTCTGCCCCATTGAGGATCTCGCCAGTCCCACTCCCGACCCAGAGACCAGCCAGCCACCATCTCGCTACACAGAGCCAGAGCCCACCACAGCCGCAGAGCCCGAGCCATTCACCGACAGGGAGCCGGAACTCGAGAGCGCGACTGACCAGGTGTGTGAGCCGGCAACACCGTGCATCGTGGGAGTCCTCGTGGAGATTGAGGGCGTGGAGGAAAGCCCTGCCCACACTCCTGCGACTGAGGGTGAGCTGTATACAGTCTCTGAAGGTCATATGGAGCAAGTTCTGGATCTGATGGACTGGTCTATGGAGGTAATCCCTAATTTTCCTGTTTCCCCGCTGGTTCCGTCCAGCCCTGATTCCCCTGTATACCCTCTCAGTCTCCCACTCCTACCTCCTCCAGTCATTTCCTCTGCTCCATTTCCGCTGGTTCCATCCAGCCATGAATTTTCTGTGTCTCCGCTGGTTCCGCCCAGCCCTGAGTTTTCTGTTTCTCCGCTGGTTCCGCCCAGCCCTGAATTTTCTGTTTCTCCGCTGGTTCCGCCCAGCCCTGAGTTTTCTGTTTCTCCGCTGGTTCCGCCCAGCCCTGAGTTTCCTGTGTCTCCGCTGGTTCCGCCCAGCTCTGAATCTTCTGTGTCTCCGCTGGTTCCGCCCAGCTCTGAATCTTCTGTGTCTCCGCTGGTTCCGCCCAGCCCTGAGTTTCCTGTGTCTCCGCTGGTTCCGCCCAGCTCTGAATCTTCTGTGTCGCCGCTGGTTCCGCCCAGCTCTGAATCTTCTGTGTCTCCGCTGGTTCCGCCCAGCCATGAATTTTCTGTGTCTCCGCTGGTTCCGCCCAGCCATGATTTTTCTGTTTCACCGCTGGTTCCGCCCAGCCCTGAATCATCTGTGTCTCCGCTGGTTCCACCCAGCCCTGAATCTTCTGTGTCTCCTGTATTCCCTCCCAGCCTCCCTCTCCCACCTCCTCCCAAACCTGCTGGTCCCTCTGCTCCACTTCCGCTGGTTCCGTCCAGCCCTGATCCTCCTGTCCTTCCTCCCATCCTTCTCCTCTCTCCTCCTCCTAGACCAGCCAGTTCCTCGTCATCCCTGCTGGTGCCAGTCAGTCCCGCAGCTCACCCTCAGTCCGCGCCATCGGGGCGCGATGGTTCGCCGCTGGACTGCCAGTCTCCAGCTCCGCCTTGGCGCGTTAAGGCCCTGTCTCTGCCTCCAGCCTCCGAGCCCTGGACTCCTCCTCGGTCCTTCGACCTAGTGGCTCCGCCTTGGCTCTTAGCTCCCTCGTCTCCACCGTGGCCTGTCATCCCACCTGCTCCACCGGGCTCCCTCGTCCCTCCGGCTCCACCTTGGTCAGTCATCGACCATCCGCCGCCTCGGGACTCCTCTCCTCTGGTTCCACCTCGTCACTCCATCCCTCCGGCTTTGTCAGGCTCCTCCTTCCCTCCGGTTCCACCTCCATCCTCGGTCGCTCCGGCTCCACAGCGGTCTGCCAGGACCCCGCCTCCGCCTTGGTCGCCTGAGCCTTCTGCTCCACCTAGGCCCTCCGGATCCTCGAGGTCACCCTGGCTCTGCGGCTGTGCTGCTCCATCTTGGGCTCCTCACCCACCGGTGCAGTCTCCGCCTGTCGGCCCCCTGGTGTCGTTGACCCCTCCTTCACCATGGCTCCTCCCGCCGTCGACTCCACCTTGGATCTCCGTCCTGGCTGGTCTCTGGTGGACCATCTGGCTCCTCCTGCTCCTGTCTCCTCCCTGGCTCCTTCCTCCGTCGTCTCCTCCCTGGCTTCTCCTTCTATGGTCCCTATCTGCTGGCCCCCTCCTTGGAGTCCGTCCTCCACCGGAACCTCCTCCCAAGTTCCCACCCACGCCTCCCTCTGTTGTTTCTACGGTGCGAGGACGCACCTACCGGGAGGGGGGAGTACTGTCACACACCTGGACTCATTTAGTGTTTTTGCCCCAGTGACCCAGTTTCTGTCTTCCGTGTTTAGTTTGATTAGTTCCCAGGTGTGTCTATTATCTTCCTCATGTGTTCCATGTCCCTGTTAATTTAATGATTTCATCCACCTGTGTTTCCCCATCATCCTTTGTACTTAAACCTTGTCCTTTCAGTTCTGTTTTGTCGGGTCTACTTGTCATCAACTTGTTACTAACTCACGTGTGTCTATTGCTGTGCTCCATGAGTTGAATATATTAAAAGCCTTCTTTCGTTTATCCTCGGCTCCGTATTCCTTCAGGCAGCGCAAACCGTGACAATAGCAGACCTTACGATCTCATAATCAGCACTTTGCTAAGTAGTCAACGCGGAATACACTTCCTGTGCTCTACCTACCAACACACATTGTAATAGTAATGTCCAAAATTATTTTGCCAATTTCAATGACACGGCAACAACGTTCAAAATGCTGGAAATAATTCTCTACATCCTTCTCCAAAAACATCAGCACAAGTCTAATGTTTTTATAAATATCAAACACAAGCGTCGTGAAAACAGGTTCAGTGTTAACATCAGACATCAGACCCTAACCCTAAGCTTTAACTCAAGTTTCCACAACTGAAACTCTCTTTCCTTTTCAAATTGTAACAAAATTTTTTGTAACTCTAACTGCTTTTCCAATTTCTTTATTTCAAAATCATTCTCTAACTCCGTCTCTTTTATAGCACAAACATTGCGTTCAGCACACAGTTCTTCTGCATCAAGACAAAACTGTTTCTCTTGTAAAGACATCTCGCTAAACTTTGGATTTTCATCGACATCAAAAAGCGGGTGGGATACAGACTCCTCAGGGTTAATAACTTAAACTCTTATCTCTCACCTCGCTCTGAAAGTGCGCACTTCACATCTTTCATTAGCGTTTCCTTGAGCTTCTTATCACTGCTTGTTACATCCACATCAAATTGTTCAGCAATCTGCAGAAGTTCTTCCTTTGTACACCTCTCCAATAAGATTTACGAAGGAAATGCAAAGAAATCATTGATTACTGATGATGACGACATAATGATTAAAAGAGAGCAGAGCAAACAAACAACACAAACACGTGCATCCAGTACATTAAAACTACAAATCCCATCAACCACGTCGCCAGGGATCACTACAGCAAGCACGCTCCAAATATAAAACCTCATTGTTACAAGATAAATAAAGACTTACCACAAGTCAATTATCAAATTACCTTCTAACTCGGTAGGCATTTCAAACACAGGATTAAAAAAAAAAAACAATGAGGTGTCACCTTTTGAAAAATTAGAGACTTCAGTTCCTAGCTACTAACAAAACTAACTAAACCTACCTAGACTTCAAAGGTGTACTTGACTCGGGGCGGCGTTTAAACGCTAAACTCGAAGACATGCTTCCAAACTTTAATTGAGGACAGTAAGAATATTAGGGCTCTAGATGCGTCTAGCTCAGGGATTCCTGTACATTGTTCGGTTCCGGCAACAGAGCCCCTGGAGCTGGGCAACTGGGTGACAGTGAGGCAGCATAGTCGTGCGTCAAAACATCGCTCTTCTGTTCCGATCAAAACATTAAACAGGTTCTCTCCACTCAGTGATGCACTCACTGAGAAACCTGATGAAAGTGCCCTAGTTATTGGTGATTCTATTGTACGGAACGTGAATATAGAGACACCAGACACCATAGTCAAATGTTTACCAGGAGCCTAATCAAACGTTACAGATTCCCTCCCCCTAGGAACACCTCTAGGTGTTCTTCTAGGACGACCCCTTGGTCTGGGTGCCGGACGATCTGGGTGAGTCTGGTGAAAGTCTCTAATAAGTGATGAATCCAAGATGTCCTTAGTTGATATCCACTTCTAGCCAGTGTCTCCATTCTTCAAGAGCGGCCTTGATGGATAATAATTCCTTGTTACCAATATCGTAATTTCTTTCGGCTGGAGTTAACTTTCTTGAGAAGAATGCACAAGGGTGTAACTTGCCGGGTGTTCCATGACGCTGAGAGAGGACAGCACCGATTCCACAGTCGGATGCATCAACCTCGACGATGAAGGGAAGTTTAGGATCTGGATGCTTAAGAATGGGAGCTGTGGTGAAACTGGACTTGAGCTTATTGAATGCTGAAGTAGCTGCCTCTGTCCATACTAATTTATTGGGTTTTCCTTTAAGTAGTGAGGTGACAGGTGCAGCTATGGTACTGAAATCACGGATGAATCTACGGTAGAAGTTTGCAAATCCTAGAAATCGTTGTAACTCCTTAACAATGCTGGGTGTGGGCCAGTCCGTGACAGCTTTTACTTTGATGTCATCCATCTCAACTCCTGAATGGCTAATATTGTATCCCAGGAACTTAATTGATGTAACATGAATCTCACACTTTTCCGCCTTGACAAAAAGACCATTCTGGAGTAGGCGTGACAACACAGTTCTTACATGAGAGATATGATCCTCCATGGAGCAAGAGTAGATCAAGATATCGTCTATATAGACAATCACATACTGATTCAAGAGATCCTTGAAAACTTCATTAATGAAGGACTGGAAGATTGAAGGTGCATTGGCCAACCCAAATGGCATAACCAAATACTCGTAGTGCCCCCTGCTGGTGAGAAAAGCCGTCTTCCATTCATCATCCTCACGGATTCTGATGAGATTGTAGGCAGATCTGAGATCCAATTTTGTAAAATAGCTGGCCTCACATAATTGCTCCAGAGAGGAAGGGATAAGAGGCAAAGGATGGTGATTCTTAACAGTGATAGCATTGAGTGCTCGATAGTCAATACAAGGTCTTAAACCCCCATCTTTCTTGTCAACAAAAAAGAACCCAGATGCAGCGGGAGAGGTGGATGGCCTAATAAACCCGTAAGATAAGGCCTCTTCAATGTATTCTTCCATGGCCTTGGTTTCAGGAATAGACAGCGGATAAACACGACTCTTAGGTGGAGAGGAGTTAGGAAGGAGTTCAATGGCGCAGTCCCAGGGGCGATGAGGTGGCAACTTGGTGGCCTTGTCTTTGCTAAACACCTCGGCTAAGTCAGCATACTCAATAGGGACATTAGTGGGTGGTGAAGTTGGATTCTTGGCTAGATGAGTCGTACAGACTGGAAGCTTGGTGGGCAGCTCTAGACAGTGAGAGTGACAATGAGGTGACCAACTGACCAACTCCTCCCTCCAGGAAAACTGTGGTTCGTGCGTAGACAACCAAGGATATCCTAGGATAACTGGGTTTCGTGGTAATGATATAACATATAGAGTGATTTCTTCCATGTGAAACAGGCCAACTCTAAGTTTTATGGGAAGTGTTTGATGAGTGATATGACCTTTACCGACAGGACCATCATCAACGGCAGTAACAGCAATAGGTGGCTCACATTTGATTGTAGGAATGTTCAACTGCTTAACTAAATCTTGATGGATCACATTTGCAGCAGCTCCAGAATCTATTAACGCTGAAAAATGATGGTTTTCATTAGCAACTGACAAAATGATGGGAAGTGACAAGCATAAACTGATTTATAAAGTATTCAATATGTGACTCTCTCGATAACTTGAATAGGGGTTTACAGCAGGTTTAACAGGACAGTTGGAACAGCGATGTCCTGATTCACCACAGTAGAAACAGAGTTGATTGAGTAATCTTCTTCTCCGTTCATCAGGTGTTAAGTGAGTTCGTCCAATTTGCATGGCTTCAGAAGGAACAGACTGACATGGTGTTTGAGCAGTAATAGTAGGCACATAAGCGAAGTTAGACTTGGGACTTGGTTGAGTTCATAAAAGATTGTCAATCTTGATAGCAAGGGTAACAAACTGGGAGAAGTCGAGGGAGTCATCTTTACATAATAATTCCGCTTTGTAATTTAGCAGACAGACTTGAACGAAAGATGTGCTTCAAAGCAACATCATTAAACCCACTTTGTGCTGCGAGAGTGCGAAACTGGATAGCATAGTCAGAAGCTGGCCTGTTGTCTTGGCGTAACTGAGTTAGTTGAGTTGCTGCATCCAGGCCCCCAGCAGGATATTGGAAGACATCATGAATCAATTGCGTGAAATAACTATAAGACTGCTGGATATGTGTATCATGATCCCAAACAGCAGTAGCCCACTCTAATGCTTTCCTGGTAAGCAAGGTCATGATAAATGAACACTTTGTATGGTCTTTGTGATAAGTTTGAGGTTGGTTAGAGAAATAGATAGAACACTATCGTAGGAAACCAGTACAGTTGTCAGGAGAGCCATCAAACTTATCAGGTAACGCGAATCTTACCGGGTCAGGTCGTGGGGCAGGGAGAGACTGAATGTACTGTGTCAAATGCTCATTGGTGGCTTGTAGCGTCAACAACTGGTGTTGAAAACCATTCAGCAGATCCTTTTGATACTCGATGATAGAAAGGAGTTGAGAGACTTCCGCTGGATCCGCACTGGGCGAAGTATTCTGTAAGGAGGATTTAGGCTGAGCGGGTTTTTATTATAGGATCTGAGCATGAAATCCAAAAAATATTCACAACTCGTGGTCAGGTCACAGGCTTGGGTCAAAACACGGGCAAAACAATCCACTGGCAGACAAATCCAAAACAGTAATCCAAAAACGTGAGTCAAAAGAGCAAAAGCAAAGATCATAACAAGTATCAACAATGGAACAATGAAATAACGCTTAGTAAGGCAGTGAACTGGCAATACTTCGCAAAATGGCAGTGCAAACAAATGACTTATATACAGGGTGACAGGAAATGACAAGACAGGAAATGATGTGGCAGGAACAGGAAATGGCAGAGTTCAATATTCAGGTGAAGGCTCCCTCTGGTGGACTGAAGCCTGATCAAACGTTACATACAGTAAGATTGTTATTCATGCTGGCGCTAATGATGTTTGACTTCGCCAGTCGGAGATCACTAAAAATAACATTAAAGAGGTGTGTGAACTTGCAAGCATGATGTCAGACACTGTAATATGCTCTGGTCTCCTCCCTGCTTACCGTGGTGACAAGATGCATAGCAGATTGTCATCATTCAATGGCTGGATGTCTAAGTGGTGCCCACAGAATAACATAGGTTTCATAGACAATTGGACGAGCTTTTGGGGCATACCTGACCTGTTGAAAAGAGATGGTCTTCATCTCTCCTTGAGCTGCGCCACTCTCCTTTCTAGAAATATGGCAAATAGTCTTAAAGTTTATACTTGGCTAACTGGGGCCCAGGTCAGGAAGCAGACAGACTGGCTAAACCGACCGTCTGCTAGCTGCCTCCCGTCACAGAGGTCAGTTAATTCTCAGCACATAGAGACTCTTTCACCTAGATATCACACTATTGAGAGTGTGTCTGTTCCCCGAACTAGAAAATACAAAAAACGTCCAAACCAAGTTAAGGTTAACAATTTAATTGAGGTTCAACAAATAAAAAACAAATGCAATATGGATAAACAAATGATAAAGATTGGCTTATTGAATATCAGATCCATTTCTACGAAAACACTTTTTGTAAATAATATGATAACTGATCATAATATAGATGTGCTCTGTTTGACAGAAACTTGGCTAAAACCTGATGATTACATTATTTTAAATGAGTCCACCCCCCATGATTACTGTTATAAACATGAGCCGCGTCTAAAAGGCAAAGGGGGAGGAGTTGCTTCAATTTATAACAACGTTTTCAGGATTTCTCAGAGGGCAGGCTTCAAGTATAACTCGTTTGAAGTAATGGTGCTTCATATAACATTATCCAGAGAAACCAATGTTAATGATAAATCCCCTGTTATGTTTGCACTGGCTACTGTATACAGGCCACCAGGGCACCATACAGACTTTATTAAAGAGTTTGGTGATTTTACATCCGAGTTAGTTCTGGCTGCAGATAAAATTTTAATAGTTGGTGATTTTAATATCCATGTCGATAATGAAAAAGATACATTGGGATCAGCATTTATAGACATTCTGAACTCTATTGGTGTTAGACAACATGTTTCAGGACCTACTCATTGTCGAAATCATACTCTAGATTTAATACTGTCACATGGAATTGATGTTGATAGTGTTGAAATTATTCAGCCAAGTGATGATATCTCAGATCATTATTTAGTTCTGTGTAAACTTCATATAGCCAAAATTGTAAATTCTGCTTCTTGTTACAAGTATCGAAGAACCATCACTTCTACCACAAAAGACTGCTTTTTAAGTTATCTTCCTGATGTATCCAAATTCCTTAGCATATCCAAAACCTCAGAACAACATGATGATGTAACAGAAACTATGGACTCTCTCTTTTCTAGCACTTTAAATACAGTTGCTCCTTTACGCTTAAGGAAGGTTAAGGAAAACAGTTTGACACCATGGTATAATGAGCATACTTGCACCCTAAAGTGAGCAGCTGAAAAATGGAGCGCAGCTGGAGGAAAACAAAACTAGAGGTATTTCGTATTGCTTGGCGGGAAAGTAGCATATCCTATAGAAAAGTATTAAAAACTGCTAGATCTGATTACTTTTCTTCTCTTTTAGAAGAAAACAAACATAACCCCAGGTATTTATTCAATACAGTGGCTAAATTAACGAAACATAAAGCCTCAACAAGTGTTGACATTTCCCAACACCACAACAGTAATGACTTTATGAACTACTTTACTTCTAAAATCGATACTATTAGAGATAAAATTGCAACCATTCAGCCGTCAGCTACAGTATCACATCAGACAGTGCACTATAGACCCCCTGAGGAACAGTTCCACTCATTCTCTACTATAGGAGAGGAAGAATTGTATAAACTTGTTAAATCATCTAAACCAACAACATGTATGTTAGAACCTATACCATCTAAGCAGTGTTCGAACTATACCGTGTCCTTTGGGGGAGCCCACCTCTTTTTTTTTGGGGGGGGGGGGGGGGGTGGAGGTCGTGCACATGCGCATGCCTCAAATAAGGACTTACAACAGCTACAAGTGTATGCACTATTATACATTATCGACACGAGTGCCTCAAAAAAGGACATATAATGACTTACAAAGATACATAACACAATATGCCCTATTATACTTTATCGACACAAATTGATAGGTCAGGAAGACAGCCTTGAATGATGTTGCGGTCTCCTCCGTTAATTTAGAATTCACCTCAATTACTTTATTTGCCAGAATCGCCTTTTGCTTAGTCAATGCCACTTCAATGGACATCTTGTGTGCAATGCTGTCCCTGTATTTATATATAATTTTTCGCGACTGGTTCTGAGCATTAATCATTAATCCACTCCTCAGACAAGTGCGTGCCAGGTACCTTTTCAGACAGAAGAAGGTTTTTTGCGTCCTTACAAGTTGCAACGAGTGGAAAAAAATGTGGCCCCTTTAAGAGCTGCGCGCTCCCTGTAAAACGGTATGCACTCTGTATGATAATGTATACAAGCGCGACTCGAATCCCCCATGTATGCAAGTAATCTCTGTTTGGAAATCATTTTGTTTTAATCTTGTTTGTTTTGTTTTGGTTACGCTGTGGACGGTGGAACATGGGACAGACAATTGCCCGAGTTCGATTGGAGAAATAAAACGAGTCTTTGTTAAATGTCAATCGCCTCCGTGAGTTTTGTCTGGCCTAATTACTTTGTGAGCTATCCATATTTTTCCCCCTCCTGACACAACGCGTTACAAAGTGATGCACCCCAAGCTTCCATCCTTAACACACAGCCATGCATATTGGCTCTTCCAGTCTCTCCACTGCTGGCTGTTCCAGTTTAACGCGAGAGAGGACTCGAAGCAAGAGGGGTTAGGATCCCAGAGATTACTTTTCTTCAGCTTCATGCGTTTTCACAGTGGGCTTGGCTTGAGGTTTACCAGTGCTTGCAGCAGGTGAATCAGTCGTGCGTTATCACTACACAATTTCTTAATAATACCAAAATTAATTGAACTACCTTGTTTTCTTTTTGCCCTAGCTATGATGCTATAACTGCATAATGGAAGGACTTTGCGCACGATAAATGGCCTCCAACGTTTATTTTTTTCTACGAACCTATGACATACTAACATGTGGAATTTGCAGCGCAGCACCCCCACACCTTGATGCTGTGACGTCTTTAATCTTTATTGAAGTTAATTAGGTTTTAATCGCCGTCATGCATGAATGAATAATATTTTTGCCATCATAATCACATTACAAAACTGAAATTGCACTTAAAAATATTCACATTGTCAGTATTTTTTGAGACCCCCCAAAATTTCAGATTTCTCGTTTTCAGGGGAGCCCATGTCTTATTAAGGGGAGCCGAGCTCCCCCTAGCTCCCCCGTAGTTCGCACTATGCATCTAAGCTCCTAAAAGAGGTGCTTCCAGAAGTCATAGGTCCTCTTCTGACTATTATCAATTCCTCATTGGCATTAGGATATGTCCCCAAAACCTTCAAACTGGCTGTTATTAAGCCTCTCATAAAAAAACACAACTTGACCCCAGAGAACTTGTTAATTATAGACCAATCTCGAATCTCCCTTTTCTGTCCAAGATACTAGAAAAGGTGGTATCCTCACAATTATATTCCTTCTTAGAGAAAAATGGTATATGTGAGGATTTCCAGTCAGGATTTAGACCGTATCATAGTACTGAAACTGCTCTCCTTAGAGTTACAAATGATCTGCTCTTATCATCTGATCGTGGGTGTATCGCTCTATTAGTTTTATTGGATCTTAGTGCTGCGTTTGACACAATTGACCACAACATTCTTTTGCATAGACTTGAACACTTTGTTTGCATCAGTGGAAGTGCATTAGCATGGTTTAAATCATACTTATATGACCACCATCAGTTCGTAGCAGTGAATGAAGATGTATCATATCGATCACAAGTGCAGTATGGAGTACCTCAAGGCTCAGTACTAGGGCCGCTACTCTTCACGCTTTATATGTTACCCTTGGGAGATATCATCAGGAAACATGGTGTTAGCTTTCACTGTTATGCTGATGATACTCAGCTCTATATTTCCTCGCAGCCTGGTGAAACACACCAATTTGCGAAACTAATGGAATGCATAGTCGATATAAAAAATTGGATGACGAGTAATTTCTTACTGCTAAATTCAGAAAAAACAGAGGTGTTAATCATAGGGCCTAAAAACTCTGCTTGTAATAACCTAGAACACTGTCTAAGACTTGATGGTTGCTCTGTCAATTCTTCGTCATCAGTTAGGAACCTAGGTGTGCTACTTGATCGCAATCTTTCCTTAGAAAGCCACGTTTCTAGCATTTGTAAAACTGCATTTTTCCATCTCAAAAATATATCTAAATTACGGCCTATGCTCTCAATGTCAAATGCAGAAATGTTAATCCATGCATTTATGACTTCAAGGTTAGACTATTGTAATGCTTTATTGGGTGGTTGTTCTGCACGCTTAGTAAACAAACTACAGCTAGTCCAAAATACAGCAGCAAGAGTTCTTACTAGAACCAGGAAGTATGACCATATTAGCCCGGTCCTGTCCACACTGCACTGGCTCCCTATCAAACATCGTATAGATTTTAAAATATTGCTTATTACTTATAAAGCCCTGAATGGTTTAGCACCTCAGTATTTGAATGAGCTCCTTTCACATTATACTCCTCTACGTCCGCTACGTTCTCAAAACTCAGGCAATTTGATAATACCTAGAATATCAAAATCAACTGCGGGCGGCAGATCCTTTTCCTATTTGGCGCCTAAACTCTGGAATAACCTACCTAACATAGTTCGGGAGGCAGACACACTCTTGCAGTTTAAATCTAGATTAAAGACCCATCTCTTTAACCTGGCATACACATAACATACTAATATGCTTTTGATATCCAAATCCGTTAAAGGATTTTTAGGCTGCATTAATAAGGTAAACCGGAACTGGAAACACTTCACATAACACCGTACTTTCTACATCATTAGAAGAATGGCATCTACGCTAATATTTGTCTGTTTCTCTCTTGTTCCGAGGTCACCGTAGCCACCAGATCCAGTCTGTGTCCAGATCAGAGGGTCACTGCAGTCGCCCCGGATCCAGTACGTATCCAGACCAGATGGTGGATCAGCACCTAGAAAGGACCTCTACTGCCCTGAAAGACAGCGGAGACCAGGACAACTAGAGCCCCAGATACAGATCCCCTGTAAAGACCTTGTCTCAGAGGACCACCAGGACAAGACCACAGGAATCAGATGATTCTTCTGCACAATCTGACTTTGCTGCAGCCTGGAATTGAACTACTGGTTTCGTCTGGTCAGAGGAGAACTGGCCCCCCAACTGAGCCTGGTTTCTCCCAAGGTTTTTTTTCTCCATTCTGTCACCAATGGAGTTTCGGTTCCTTGCCGCTGTCGCCTCTGGCTTGCTTAGTTGGGGTCACTTCATCTAAAGCGATATAATTGACTTGATTGCAAATAAATGCACAGACACTATTTAAACTGAACAGAGATGACATAACTGAATTCAATGATGAACTGCCTTTAACTATCATTTTGCATCATTGAGACACTGTTTTCCAAATGAATGTTGTTCAGTGCTTTGACGCAATGTATTTTGTTTAAAGCACTATATAAATAAAGGTGATTGATAATGAGCATACTCGCACCCTAAAGGGAGCAGCCTGAATAATGGAGCGCAGCTGGAGGAAAACAAAGCTAGAGGTATTTCGTATTGCCTGGCAGGAAAGTAACCTATCCTACAGAAAAGCATTAAAAACTGCTAGATCCGATTACTTTTCTTCTCTTTTAGAAGAAAACAAACATAACCCCAGGTATTTATTCAATACAGTTGCTAAATTAATTAAAAATAAAGCCTCAACAAGTGTTGACATTTCCCAACATCACAGCAGTAATGACTTTATGAACTACTTTACTTCTAAAATCGATACTATTAGAGATAAAATTGTAAGCATTAAGCCGTCAGCTACAGTATCGCATCAGACAGTGCACTATAGACCCCCTGAGGAACAGTTCCACTCATTTCCTACCAAAGGAGAGGAAGAATTGTATAAACTTGTTAAATCATCTAAACCAACAACATGTAAGTTAGACCCTATACCATCTAAGCTCCTAAAAGAGGTGCTTCCAGAAGTCATAGATCCTCTTCTGACTATTGTTAATTTCCTCATTGTCATTAGGATATGTCCCCAAAACCTTCAAACTGGCAGTTATTAAGCCTCTCATCAAAAAACCACAATTTGACCTCAAAGAACTAGTTAATTATAGACCAATCTCGAATCTCCCTTTTCTGTCCAAGATACTAGAAAAGGTGGTATCCTCACAATTATATTCCTTCTTAGAGAAAAATGGTATACTGTATGTGAGGATTTCCAGTCAGGATTTAGACCGAATCATAGTACTGAGACTGCTCTCCTTAGAGTTACAAATGACCTGCTCTTATCATCCGATCGTGGTTGTATCTCTCTATTAGTTTTATTGGATCTTAGTGCTGCGTTTGACACAATTGACCACAACATTCTTTGGCATAGACTTGAACACTTTGTTGGCATTAATGGAAGTGCATTAGCATGGTTTAAATCATACTTATATGACCGCCATCAGTACGTAGCAGTGAATGAAGATGTATCATATCGATCACAAGTGCAGTATGGAGTACCTCAAGGCTCAGTACTAGGGCCGATGCTCTTCATGCTTTATATGTTACCCTTGGGAGATATCATCAGGAAACATGGTGTTAGCTTTCACTATTATGCTGATGATACTCGGCTCTATATTTCTTTGTGGCCCGGTGAAACACACCAATTTGAAAAACTAATGGAATGCATAGTCGATATAAAAAACAGGATGACAAGTAATTTCTTACTGCTAAATTCTGAAAAAAACAGAGGTGTTAATTATAGGACCTAAAAACTCTGCATGTAATAACCTAGAACACTGTCTAAGACTTGATGGTTGCTCTGTCAATTCTTCGTCATCAGTTAGGAACCTAGGTGTGCTATTTGATCACAATCTTTCCTTAGAAAGCCATGTTTCTAGCATTTGTAAAACTGCATTTTTCCATCTTAAAAATATATCTAAATTACGGCCTATGCACTCAATATCAAATGCAGGAATGTTAATCCATGCATTTATGACCTCAAGGTTAGATTATTGTAATGCTTTATTGGGTGGTTGTTCTGCATGCTTAGTAAACAAATTACAGCTAGTCCAAAATGCAGCAGCCAGAGTTCTTACTAGAACCAGGAAGTATGACCATATTAGCCCGTTCCTGTCAACACTGCACTGGCTCCCTATCAAACATTGTATAGATTTTAAAATACTGCTTATTACTTATAAAGCCCTGAATGGTTTAGCACCTCAGTATTTGAATGAGCTCCTTTTACATTATAATCCTCTACGTCCGCTACGTTCTCAAAGCTCAGGCAATTTGATAATACCTAGAATATCAAAATCAACTGCGGGCGGCAGATCCTTTTCCTATTTGGAGCCTAAACTCTGGAATAACCTACCTAACATTTTTCGGGAGGCAGACACAATCTTGCAGTTTAAATCTAGATTAAAGACCCATCTCTTTTAACCTGGCTTACACATAACATACTAATATGCTTTTAATATTCACAGCCATTAATGGATTTTTAGGCTGCATTAATTAGGTAAACCGGAACCGGGAACACTTCCCATACCACCCTATGTACTTGCTACATCATTAGAAGAATGGCAGCTACGCTAATATTAGTCTGTTTCTCTCTTATTCTGAGGTCACCGTAGTGACCAGATCCAGTCTGTATCCAGATCACAGGGTCACTGCAGTCACCTGAATCCAGTACGTATCCTGACCAGATGGTGGAACCGCACCTAGAAAGGACCTCTACATCCCTGAAAGACAGCGGCGACCAGGACAACTAGAGCCCCAGATACAGATCCCCTGTAAAGACCTTGTCCTCAGAGGAGCATCAGGTCAAGACCACAGGAAACAGATGATTCTTTTGCACAATCTGACTTTGCTGCAGCCTGGAATTGAACTACTGGTTTCGTCTGATCAGAGGAGAACTGGCCCCCCAACTGAGCCTGGTTTCTCCCAAGGTTTTTTTCTCCATTCTGTCACCGATGGAGTTTCGGTTCCTTGCCGCTGTCGCCTCTGGCTTGCTTAGTTGGGGTCACTTCATCTACAGCGATGTTGTTGACTTGATTGCAAATATATGCACAGACACTATTCAACTGAACAGAGATGACATCACTGAATTCAATGATGAACTGCCTTTAACTATCATTTTGCATTATTGACACACTGTTTTCCTAATGAATGTTGTTCAGTTGCTGTGACACAATGTATTTTGTTTAAAGTGCTATATAAATAAAGGTGACTTGACTTGAGGGAGTGATATCTCCTTTAGCCATCTTGGCACCATGACTGTTTTTATGATGCACTAATAGTTCGATGGGGAATGGACTGTTCAAGGATAATCCTACATATTCCCCCTTTCGATCGGTGATGTTCCAGGTGAGGACATCGGCGAGCGCTGGAGAAAATAGGCAGAGAGAGAGACAAGCACACATACAAACACAACCCAACACTCCATCACTTGGCTGAGTTATGGTGCAAGCTTTCGCTTTTGAGAATATTGAGAATGCCTATGGCGCGACAGGTTAACAATTATGATGATGATGGTGGCTTTCTTGATTACCCTAGGTTTGGTGGTGCGATGCACGGGTACTGGCATAATCTCAATTAAATTGGTCGGATCATCGGTAAATGGAGGATCTATGTACATCCGCAAGGTTATGGTTATTTGATCGGTTGCGAGAGTGACATGACGGGTAGCTCACGGGACTCTGCAATCCATGTTTTTGCACAGTGGACGTGGTAAGTCAATCCTATCGTCAGGCCCTATACCAAGTTTCTGTAGGTTTAAGATTGTTTAGGTGAGAAGAGTAGAGAGTTGAAGAGAAGGAAGGGAATAAAGAAAGTGAGCATTAGTTCAGACAGGAACCACTTTGGCAAGTTTACTTGAGTTTATTGAACACAATTTATCTTTGGCGGTATGGTTCATTATGGGGGTTCTTGCTGCCAGAATAACTGAACATACAAGAGCTTTAACATTAACCCCTAAAACATAATGAGAGGTATTACGGCCTGAAGAAGAACCCCCCAAAACCAACCTTGTTCCAATCCTGCAAAGAGAAAAGACAGTGTTATTGCTATATCCTTAATGCAACCTACTGGCTAGCGGAGGGGTATTCTCCCTTCTAATGAGGCAGAGAATAGCAATTAAGGTAGCTGGTAATAGCAGTGAAGGGTATTTTCTCCAGCGGGAGAACCGCAAACGAGCAACATGTCCCTGAGCTTGGTATGAGTGGTGTGATAGTAGCGTTTCCTTGTTTCCTTCCTGCAAAAGAGAAAGAAAATGTTACAGAGATGTCCTTAATGCAGCCTATAATAGGAGTGGTGTATTCTCCCCTCTAGAATGCGAGGGAGAGAATAGCAAGTCCCCTCTTATTTTAAGTAGCAGGGGTGTTCATCCTCTGCTGAAGGATGAACAGCAGTCCCCTGCAGCCATAGCAGCAAAGGGTGCTCTCTCCAGCTGGAGAGAACAGCAGGTCCCTTTCTTCTGAGGGGGAGTTTGTCCCTCGCTTGAGGGATAACAGCGGCCCCCTCAGGTATCGCGGCAAGGGGTGATCTCCCAGCGAGAGAAAACAGTAGCCCCTTTTAATTTATACAAGGTTTTTTTTTTTCTCCTCCACATTCAACTTCTCCATCTCCATTTAAGTAGCAGGGGTGTTCATCCTCTGTTAAAGAGTGAACAGCGGTCCCCTGCAGCTATAGCAGCAAAGGGTTTTCTCTCCAGCTGGAGAGAACAGCAGGTCCCTTTCTTCTGAGGGGGAGTTCGTCCCTCGCTTGAGGGATAACAGCGGTCCCCTCAGGTATCGCAGCAAGGGGTGATCTCCCAGCAGGAGAAAAAAGCAGCCCCTTTTCCTTTATATATTTTTTTATTTTTATTTTATTTATTAATTTTTTTCTCCCCATCTCCTTCTCATTCAACTTTGCCTTCTCCATCTCCATTAACAAAACAGCACCCCTTTTTTTTTTTTTTTTTAACATAGCAGCGAGGGTTTTCTGTCCAGCTGGAGAAAACCGCAGTTCCTTCCTCGTTCTTCTCCTTCTCCATTCCTTCTCATTCCCCTCCACATTCTTGTGATCCTCCTCCTCATTATTCTCATCCTGCTCCTCATTCTTCTCATCCTGCTCCTCATTCTTCTCATCCTGTTCCTCATTCTCCATCTCCTTCTCAGCCTCTTCCTTATTCTTATTTTAGGAACAGGTTTTTTTGCTGTTTGCTGTTGACGGCTGTACTGCGTTTGAGCTCCGTCACTATATTCTTTTCATTGACTATTTTTAACTTAAAAATCAATTTTATACATCATTGTTTCCGTTTATATAACGCGTGAATATATCCTCTATTGTATTCTACAACAAAAACAATCAGAGCGCCTCGCTATCACTAGTTTTATTTTGATCTCCCGGGTCCGCTATTAGCTTTTAGCCAGTTAGCATCAGCAAGCGTGGTTGCTGCTAACTGCGCTCACATTGCTAATACTCTATTCTCACACATTACCACTGCTGTACTCACTGTTACTTGCTTTAATGGCGGATGAATGTCTCCACTCTGTGCAGCTCGAGCTCGAGGCCGTGGGGAAGCAGATTCGCGACCTGGAACAGAGGCAGGCCAAGCTGAGAGAGCGGAGAGCCGCGCTGGAATCATCCCGGGCTGACGCTCACAAGTCCGGGGTAAGTATACAGCGTGCTGTTAACAGTCCCACCACGTCTACTCCGTGTGTTTCTCTGCGCAGGCCCGGTGCACCCAGGACGCGATCTTCCCAGATGTCCTTCACTGCGACGCCGGGACACCACGGACCCTGGGTGCATCCACAGCGGAGGACGCGAGCCGGGTCCCGGGCGACTACTTCTCCCCCTCCTGCCTTCGAGCTCTCCATCCAGAACCGCTTCGCTCCCCTCCGCGAGACAGGACGCGACGCTGTGATCATCGGAGACTCCATCGTCCGACACGTAAGTGCTACGTTAGCCGAAGGTAAAGTGCACACTCATTGTTTGCCTGGTGCTCGTGTTCTCGATGTTTCTGCGCAGATACCCGCGATCCTGAAGGACGGCGAGAGCCCCAGAGCGGTCGTGCTTCACGCCGGGGTTAACGACACCACGCTGCGGCAGACGGAGACGCTGAAGAGGGACTTCAGGAGCCTGATCGAGACGGTTCGCAGCACGACGCCCGCGGCGACGATCGTCGTGTCAGGACCACTGCCCACGTATCGACGAGGACACGAAAGGTTCAGTAGACTTTTTGCTTTAAATGAATGGTTGTTGTCATGGTGTAAAGAACAGAAACTGCTATTTGTTAATAACTGGAATCTTTTCTGGGAGCGTCCTAGACTGTTTCGCGCTGGTGGATTACACCCCAGCAGAATTGGAGCGGAGCTTCTCTCTGACAACATCTCCAGGACACTTCGCTCCATGTGACTAGTAAGACAATTCTCAAATAACCATTATGATGAGTTTTGTTCTAACCGCTTAAATGCTAAAGGTACTTGCGCTGTAAAACCTATTAAGACTGTGTCTGTTCCCCGAATAGTGAGGTCAAAATATAAATATAATGTAGGATCTAGAAAAAATCTTATCGTAATTAAACCAGAAAAATGTAAAGTAAATGAACAAAAACAATTTTTAAAGTTTGGGCTCATAAATATTAGATCACTCGCACCAAAAGCAGTTATTGTAAATGAAATGATCACAGATAATAGTTTTGATTTACTCTGCTTGACTGAAACCTGGCTAAAACCAAATGATTATTTTGGTCTAAATGAGTGTACTCCACCAAACTACTGTTATAAGCATGAGCCCCGCCAGACTGGTCGTGGCGGGGGTGTTGCAACAATATATAGTGATATTCTCAATGTTACCCAGAAAACAGGATACAGGTTTAACTCTTTTGAAATACTTCTGCTAAATGTTACTCTGTCAGACATGCAAAAGAAATCTAATGTATCTCTTGCTCTGGCTACTGTGTATAGACCACCAGGGCCGTATACAGAATTCCTGAAAGAATTTGCAGATTTCCTCTCAGACCTTCTAGTTACAGTTGATAAGGCGCTAATCATGGGAGATTTTAATATTCACGTTGATAATGCAAATGATACATTAGGACTTGCGTTTACTGACCTAATAAACTCCTTTGGAGTCAAGCAAAATGTCACCGGGCCCACTCATCGTTTTAATCATACACTAGATTTAATTATATCGCATGGAATCGATCTTACTGCTATAGATATTGTACCTCAAAGTGATGATATTACAGACCATTTCCTTGTATCGTGCATGCTGCGTATAACTGATATTAACTATATGTCTCAGCGTTACCGTCTGGGCAGAACTATTGTTCCAGCCACCAAAGAAAGATTTGCAAATAACCTGCCTGATCTATCTCAACTGCTAATTGTACCCAAAAATACACACGAATTAGATGAAATTACTGACAACATGGGCACTATTTTCTCTAATACATTAGAAGCTGTTGCCCCAATCAAATTGAAAAAAGTTAGAGAAAAACGTACTGTACCATGGTATAACAGTAATACTCACTCTCTCAAGAAATTAACTCGTAGTCTTGAACGCAAATGGAGAAAAACTAACTTAGAAGTTTTGAGAATTGCATGGAAAAACAGTATGTCCAGCTATAGACAGGCTCTAAAAACTGCTAGGGCAGAGCATATACACAAACTCATTGAAAATAACCAAAACAATCCTAGGTTTTTATTTAGCACAGTGGCTAAGTTAACAAATTACCAGATGCCACCTGATTCAAATATTCCACCAACGTTAAATAGTAATGACTTTATGAATTTCTTCACTGATAAAATAGATAACATTAGAAATACAATAGCGAATGTAGATTCTACAGCGTCTAACACTTCAGTTTCATCCATCGCACCCAAAGATAAACTGCAGCGCTTTACAACCATAGGACAGGAAGAGCTAAATAAACTTATCACTGTATCTAAACCAACAACATGTTTATTAGATCCTGTACCCACTAAATTACTGAAAGAGCTGTTACCTGTAGCAGAAGAAACGCTTCTCAATATCATAAACTCGTCGTTAACTTTAGGACACGTCCCAAAACCATTCAAGCTGGCGGTTATCAAGCCTCTTATTAAGAAACCAAAACTAGATCCTAGTGTACTGGCAAATTATAGGCCTATTTCAAATCTTCCATTTATGTCTAAAATTTTAGAGAAAGTTGTGTCTGCTCAATTGAGCACCTTCCTGCATAAAAATGATATGTATGAAGAATTTCAGTCAGGTTTTAGGCCCCACCATAGCACAGAAACTGCACTTGTTAAAATTACAAATGACCTGCTCCTTGCGTCAGACCAAGGCTGCATCTCATTTCTAGTCTTACTTGATCTTAGTGCTGCGTTCGACACCATAGATCATGACATACTCATAGATCGATTACAAAACTATACAGGTATTCAAGGGCAGGCTCTAAGATGGTTTAGATCCTACCTGTCTGATCGCTACCATTTTGTTTACTTAAATGGGGAGTCATCTCATTTATCATCAGTAAAATATGGAGTGCCACAAGGATCCGTCCTAGGTCCCCTTCTATTTTCAATATATATGTTGCCCCTTGGTAATATTATTAGAAAATACGGAATTAGCTTCCACTGTTATGCTGATGATACTCAGCTATATATCTCAACGAGACCAGATGAAACTTCCCAATTATCTAAGCTAACAGAGTGTGTTAAAAATGTAAAAGATTGGATGACACACAATTTTCTCCAATTAAATTCGGATAAGACAGAGATATTAGTTATTGGACCAAAAAACACTACACAGAATCTTGTAGATTACAATCTGCAACTAGACGGATGTACTGTTACTTCCTCTACAGTCAGAAATCTGGGTGTTATATTAGACAGCAATTTGTCTTTTGAAAATCATATTTCCAATGTTACAAAAACTGCATTCTTCCATCTTAGAAACATTGCCAAGCTACGAAACATGTTATCTGTTTCTGATGCAGAAAAGCTAGTTCATGCATTCATGACCTCTAGACTGGACTATTGTAATGCACTTCTAGGTGGTTGTCCTGCTTCTTCAATAAACAAGCTACAGGTCGTCCAAAATGCAGCAGCTCGAGTCCTTATGAGGTCAAGAAAATATGATCATATTACCCCAATTTTACAGTCTCTGCACTGGCTACCTATTAAGTTCCGTATCAGTTACAAATTATCATTACTTACCTATAAGGCCCTAAATGGTTTAGCTCCAGCGTACCTAACTAGCCTTCTACCACGCTACAACCCATCACGCACCCTAAGGTCACAAAACGCTGGACTTTTGGTCGTTCCTAGGATAGCAAAGTCCACTAAAGGAGGTAGAGCTTTCTCACATTTGGCTCCCAAACTCTGGAATAGCCTTCCTGATAATGTTCGGGGTTCAGACACACTCTCTCTGTTTAAATCTAGATTAAAAACACATCTCTTTCGCCAAGCATTCGAATAATGTTTCTTTTTAATTGTGAGTGTAGTTGCATCTGTTCAAAGTTGCATTTTTATTCATTAGCTTGGGTTAAACTAATTTTACTTTGTTGGATCAGCAGCTATGCTAATGATGTCTGTATTTTGTTTCTATGTTTCGCCACGGGATTTACATCCCGTGGTAACTAGGATTTAAACAAGCTCCAATCTGGATCCAGAACACCTGAGAAGAGATGATGCTGACCCTCAGAGGACCCCAGATGATGCTAACCTTGAATCAACAAACAGAACTAACAATTATTGCTAAATGTGTGACTGAATCATATAATAACTTAATAATATTGATAGTTCATCGTCTATCTGACTACGTCTTGTATTATTATTATTTTTTTTTCTAAAATCCTGTCAAATGTGCACAAACTACTAGCTACTACTAAATATTGTAGAAACATAATTTTCTGTAAAGTTGCTTTGTAACGATTTATTTTGTAAAAAGCGCTATACAAATAAACTTGAATTGAATTGAATTGAATATTATCCTCCTCCTCATTCTCCATTTCCTTCTTCTTATCCTCCTCCTCATTCTCCATCTCCTTCTCATCCTGCTCCTCATTCTTCTCATCCTGCTCCTCATTCTCCTCATCCTGCTCCTCATTCTCCATCTCCTTCTCAGTCTCTTCCTCATTCTTAATTTCCTTCTTATCCTCCTCCTCATTCTCCAGCTCCTTCTCAGCCACTTTCTCATTCTTATTATCCTCCTCCTCATTCTCCATTTCCTTCTTCTTATCCTCTCCCTCATTCTTCATCTCTTTCTCTATCTCCTTCTCATCCTCCTCCTCATTCTTCTCATTCTCCTCCTCATTCTCCTCTTTCCCTTACAGTCAGTGTCATATTTTATTATTAAATGTATGTAGTACGAAATATCCTCTGGTTATAATCAACGCATCTACATTTAGCTGTAGATCAGCTATAGACCATTATTCTGCTTCAGAAGCCTGTCCCAAATTGATTCATGAGGAGAAACAGACATGTCTATCACATACTTGTCACTATGAAAATAGTAAATAAAATGCACAATTGTCAAATATGTGGGCGTTTCAGAAGGTTTTTTTTTTTTCAATCAAGGGGTATATTTGCTTTGAACGGTGTAGGATGATGACGTGACTCAATACGACAACTGACTATGAAAGGGACATGAAAAGGTTAACTGTCATGTGATCATGGTGGAGGGTCACGGGATTACCTGGGAATACTAATATTAGTCACCTGTTCACTTAGTATGGTAGAGGGAGAGGGGGTGAGTCAGGACGATGTATTCTTTGTTGACCATTCATTCAACATTCATTTATACAAGCATACCCATCTACAAACTTTTAAAGTGAAGAAATATCTGTCTGTGCAATAAATGTGAATAACAGCTGTTTGCCTCACTGATACTTTATTATATGCGTCGCAAATGCATTGAGTTCCTGCTTCAGCCTCTCAGCGGCCTTTTAACAACGTAAGATAGCCGCTACATTTTGTCAACAAAGAACTTCACTTCTTGGAGGACCCATCGCAAAGATTGAACATCGCGTCACGGAATACAGGATTCTGCTCGCTCAATGGAGAGAAAAGAAAAGCTAAAACGCCAACGAGAAATGTCCAACAAAGCTCCAAAGAGAAGCACGCAAACAATCACCGCATAGGTAAGCCTGCTGGGCTTTTTTCTAATAAGCTGTGCTATTTTGGGAAACGCGCTGTTAGTGTCCGGTACGCTGTTTAATCCATTGGGGAGGATCGCGCGGATGTTTTGTTTGTTGTTTGGCTTTAGTTGGTTTTGTCCAGAGCTCTGGTGTTTGAAATAGGTTGTTTGTCAATCCGTTTGTTGTGGAAAGTAATGCCGCGATGTTTTTGGAAGTTGATGGTGAATGTTTACGTTTCGTTGCGATGCTGTGAGAAGTTGAAAGTAAAGCGTAACTTTTGTTGATTCGTTGAAAGCACAAGCATGAGTGAAGCGAGTGCTGATGACGTCATGGATGGCGAAAAAAGAGTATCCAAACCCACTGTAAAAGCATTGGCGAACCAGATTGAAAGTTTGCAAAAGGAACGCAAAACAAAGGTAAATAAAATCAAAGGGTTGATTCCAAAGATAAAGAATCTGATGACAAGAAATGAAAATATCTCTCAAGTGCAAGTGCTGTTTGAAAGTCTTGTTGAATCTTGTGAAAATGCCAATAAGCTCCATGATATGGTGATTCCCTTACTTCCTGAAGATGAGCAGGAAAAACAAAATGAGTGGTTTACTTTGAAGAGTTTACTATTCCTCAAGTGACAGTCCAAGCTTCATCCATCGTTACATCAGATAAATTACAAGATGACATTAAACCTAATGATAGTGTCTCAAATGTGGGGAGCAGATCGTCTAAGAATCAGAGTTCAATTAGTGGAAGAAGATCTGGTGTGTCATCTACTTCTTCTGTACGTATCAAAGCAGAGGCTGAGTTGGCTGCATTAAAGGCACGACAACAGTTGTTGAAGGATAAACATGAACTGGAGGAGCAAGAGGAGCAGCTAAGAAAAAGAAAGGAACAACTTAATCTGCAAGGAGAAATTGAAGTTCAAATGGCCAAACTGAATGTTTTAAAATCTCGGAGTGTGTCAAGCGATAAATCTGGACATTCAGGAGGAAGACATTCCAACTTGGAGTCAGATCAAAGGAAAACACAGAGTCTTAATGCCAGTGCTAAATCATTTGTTCCTCAAAGGTCAGTAAATGTGAATGGATCAATGCATGGTCAATTAAACTCTGGTGTAAGGCCTAATGGAGGAGTCGTACAACCAAGATTACCCTCACAGCCTCCAATAGGGGTGCAGCATCCTTCTGGACACCAAACAGTGGAGCAAGGGACACAAGGAAATGCATTGGATCCACATGATGATGAGGAAGTACCGAGCAACATTTATGGTGTAATGAGAAAGCAAAACGAGATAACAACGCTCTTGTTAAAACAGCAATGTTTGTCATCTTTACCCAAAAGAGATCTGAAAGTATTTGATGGTGACCCTTTTCAGTATCATGCCTTCATGAGAGCTTTCTTGAACAGTGTTGAGAGTAAAACTGATAACTACAGTGATTGCCTGTATTTCCTTGGACAATATACTGTTGGTCTTCCAAGGGATTTAGTACAAAGTTGTCAGCATATTGACCCACAGAGGGGATTTATGAGAGCCAAAGATTTGTTGCAAGAACATTTTGGAAATGAGCAGAAAATTGCATCTGCTTACATGAATAAAGCTCTTACATGGCCTCAGATTAAAGCTGAGGATGTTAATGCTTTACAAGAATACAGTCTTTTCCTTAGAGGCTGTGGTAATGTCATGGAGGAGGTGCAATATATGCATGAGTTGGACATGCCAGCCAATATGATGATAGTTATAAAGAAACTCCCTTACAGACTTCGGGATAAATGGAGATCAGTGGCTTGTGATTTGCAAGAAAGACACAACCGCAGAGTTTCCTTCATTGATATCGTTAACTTTATAGAACATCAAGTCAAAATGGTAATGGATCCAGTGTTTGGGAATATACAGGATGATCCTGTATTAAGGAATAAGGATGTGAAAAGAAGTACATTTCCTTCTCGTACTGGAATAAAACGAACCAGCTTTGCAACCACTGTGGTTTCTGCATACAAAGGAAGTGAGTCTGAAAAACCAGGAAAGGTAAATGATGGTCCTGATAAGAAAGAATGTCTCTGCTGTGAAGGTGCACACACATTGGGTATGTGTCCTCAGTTGGGAAAACAATCCCACAGTGAGAAGATTAGCTTCTTGAAATCAAGTGGAGTGTGTTTTGGCTGTTTATGCATTGGGCACATAAGCAAAGAATGCAGAAAGCGTCTTTGATGTGATGTTTGTGGTCTTAAACATCCCACTTTGCTACATATCTTTCCAAAAGAAAAGGCTATCGTTACAACTGAGAAGAAACCAAAGATGTCAGTGAATGATGTTTTGATTTCCAGTGGTCTTACTGGGGCTGGTGACTGGGCTGGTGACTATGATTGTAAACTCCCAATTGTGCCTGTACAGATAAATGCCAAGAAAGGCAGTAAAATTGTTACTACTTACGCCTTTTTAGATCAAGGGAGCACAGCTGTGTTTTGTACTGAGAGTTTAATGAAAAAGCTTAACCTCACAGGAACCAAAGTGCGGATACTTTTAAGAACTATGGGACAAGAAAAGGTTACTAGTAGCTATGCTCTGTCTGAAATGGAGGTAGCAGGATTGAATGGGAATGACTTTTGTGAATTGCATCGAGTTTATACGCAGGAGAGTATGCCTGTTCATAAGAGGAATATACCTAAAGAAAGTGACCTGCAAAGATGGCCCCATTTAAAGAATGTTAATTTACCTGAGATTGAGGCAGGGATTGAGCTGCTAATTGGAACCAATGTTCCTAAAGCTTTGGAACCATTGGAAGTCATCCGCAGTGTGAATGATGGACCCTATGCAATCAGGACAATGTTAGGATGGACTGTCAATGGACCGCTATCTGGAGATACTAATGATGTAAAGGATTGTGCTCAAACAGAGGTCACGGTCAATAGAATTTCAGTCCTGAATCTGGAAGACATGTGCAGCAGCTATTTCAAATGGACTTCCCTGAATGTAGCCAAGAGGAACAAACTAGCTATTCAAGAGAAGATCAGAAATGTATGGAAATGGTGACAAATTCTGCTAAGCTTGTTGATGGGCATTATGAGATTGGCTTACCTCTGAGAGAGAGAATTCACATGCCAAATAATCGGAGAATTGTAGAACAACGGGCTTTACATCTAAAGAAGAGACTTCAAAAGGATTCTGTCTTTCTTACTGACTATAAGGATTTCATGAAGGATATGGTTTCCAAAGGTTATGCAGAGCAAGTACCTGCAAAGGATTTGATGCGTAGTGATGGACAAATTTGGTATATTCCGCATCATGGTGTCTACCATCCCACAAAGAAGAAAATCTGTGTGGTGTTTGATTGTGGAGCGAGTTTTCAAGGAACATCACTTAATGCTCAACTCTTGCAAGGACCAGATCTCACCAGCTCACTAATTGGAGTGGTGACAAGATTTAGAAAAGAACCTGTGGTGATTATGGCAGATATCGAGTCAATGTTCCATCAAGTAAAGGTACCACCCAAGGATGCTGACTTGTTAAGGTTTCTTTGGTGGCCTGAGGGGGATTTAAGCCAAGAACCTACTGATTTTAGGATGTTAGTGCATTTATTTGGAGCAACATCATCTCCTAGCTGTGCTAATTTTGCTCTAAGGAAATGTGCTGATGATCATAAGGAAGATTTTGTCATGGAAACAGTGGATAAAATTCTACATTCCTTTTATGTTGATGATTGCCTTGTTTCAGTTGCTACTGTTGAAAAAGCGATGACATTCAGCCAGGAACTTGTATCCATATGTGCCAAAGGTGGATTTAGGCTAACAAAGTGGATGAGCAACAGACGTGAAGTCATGGCTGTAATACCTGAGGATCAAAGAACAAAGACTGTGACAGACTTGAATATTGATCGAGAATCTCCATTGGTTGAGAGAGTGCTGGGTATGCAGTGGTGCATTCAGTCTGACACATTCAAGTTCAAGATTTTAATCAAAGACAGACCTATGACACGAATAGGAATACTGTCCATGATTAGCTCTGTCTATGATCCTTTGGGAATTGTGAGTCCTGTTGTATTGTCTGCAAAGAGAATATTGCAAGACCTCTGCAAAGGAAACTTGGGATGGGATGATATCTTGCCTGAATTAGTTGTTCAAAAATGGAAAAGCTGGCTTCAAGAACTTCATCTTTTGGAAAGCTTTGAGCTTACAAGATGTCTAAAACCTTCAAACTTTGGTGAGATCGCTTCTGCACAGTTGCATCATTTTTCGGATGCAAGTAAGGATGGCTATGGAACTGTGACATACTTGCTAACACGCAATATGGATTATTTAATACATTGTGCTTTTATCATGGGAAAGTCAAGAGTAGCTCCAGTGAAGTCTGTTACCATCCCACGTATGGAGCTCATTGCTGCTACAATGGCCAGTCGTATGGATGTTCTATGGAAGAAGGAATTACATCTGCAGCTTCAAGATTCAGTTTTCTGGACAGACAGTGCTTCTGTTCTCAAATATATCAAAAACGAAACTTCACGATTCAAGATCTTTGTAGCCAATCGGGTGACAGAAATTCTAAAGGCTTCACAAGCTTCACAGTGGAGATACGTAGATACAGCAAGCAATCCAGCTGATGTTGCTTCCAGAGGATCGACTGCCAAAGCTTTTCTCAAAAACAGGACATGGACATCAGGTCCTGCCTTTCTTCTTCATTCTGAAAGTGAATGGCCTGCCAATCTGAATGACCTTGAAAAGCTTGAAGTGGATGACCCAGAGGTCAAGAAAGGTCTTGAGGTTAACTCTGTGCAGTTTAATGAAGAGGATAAGATTGCACGTTTTATTAATCACTTCTCTTATTGGTTCCGTTTGAAAAGGGCAATGGCTTGGATTTTAAAGTTTAAGACTACTCCTATTTCTTAGTCAGAAAAGGAAACAATTGAGACTTGCTTCAGCTCATTATACTGGACAACAAGGAAATTCTTTGGAAAAGGAAATGGAAATTTTGAAAGGTCAACTCGAAAAATCTCATTTCTCACCTGAAGAACTAAAGATTGCCGAGTTGGAGATCCTCAGATTCTCACAAGAAAAGATGTTTGCTTGTCTAAAAAGAGGGGAAAGTGTAAAGAAAGACAGCAACATTTATGGACTTTGTCCTATGCTTGACGACGTTTTGAGGGTTGGTGGTAGATTAAGTAGGGCGTCAATGCCTGAAGAATCCAAGCATCCAGTCATTCTAGCAAAGAATTCTCACGTCTCTGATATTCTCTTGAGACACGTACATGAGGAAGTTGGACATTGTGGTCGTAATCATATGTTATCTAAATTACGACAAAAATATTGGATAACAGGTGCAAGTACAGCAATAAGAAAGGTACTGTCCAAATGTGTGACATGTCGGAGACTGAATTCACTTCCTGGTTGCCAACAGATGTCTGACTTACCATTAGACAGAGTCACTCCAAATGAGCCACCATTTACCCGTGTTGGGGTGGATTATTTTGGACCTTTCGAGGTAAAAAGTAGAAAAAGTGTGGTGAAAAGATATGGAGTAATTTTTACCTGCTTAGCCATATGGGCTATACATATTGAAGTGGCACCCTCCTTGGACACGGATTCATTCATAAATGCACTTCGACGTTTCATTGCAAGACGGGGGCAAGTCAAAGAACTAAGATCTGATAATGGAAGACACTTTGTTGGAGTGGAGCGAGAACTAGGAGTTGCCCTAAAGGAATGGAATCAATGTCACATTAATGATGTCCTCCTTCAGAAAGGTATCAAATGGTCATTTAACCCTCCCACTGGATCACATCATGGAGGGGCATGGGAAAGGTTAATTGGATCTGTGCGTAAAGTTTTGAATTCCATTCTCAAGGTGCAAAATTTGGATGAAGAGGGTTTGCAAACCGTTCTTTGCGAAGTTGAATCGATTATTAATGGTCGTCCAATCACCAAAGCATCCACTGATCCAAATGACCTTGAAGCATTAACACCAAACCACCTGTTGATTTTGAGAACTGTACCATTGTTACCACCGGGTGAATTCAAAAGAGAAGATGTATATGCTCGTAAACGTTGGAGACAAGTCCAGTACATGTCAAACTTGTTCTGGAAGAGATGGGTTGTGGAGTATTTACCACAACTTCAAGAGCGTCGGAAGTGGTCGGGAGTCAGGCGCAACTTTAAACCAGGAGACATAGTGCTTAAAGTGGACAATACAGCACCTCGGAACTCCTGGCTTATTGGACGCATAATTCAAACCTTTCCAGATAGAAGAGGATTTGTGCGTCATGTGCAAGTGAAAACTAAAAGCAGCTGTCTGGAAAGGCCGATAACTAAGATCTGTCTTTTACAAGAAGCAGAAGATGGATAATTTTGCTTGAATTTTTTTGTTTTTTCAAAATATGAACAATTTTTCTGGCTGACTTTTTCTGGATTTTTTTCTCTTTTGAAAGAAGAAATGGACATTTTATGATTTAAATGCATTGTTGATTGTTTTCATGTCTAATTAATGGAGATGTAATTATTACTTCATAATAATTAGGGGCTGGAATGAAAGGGACATGAAAAGGTTAACTGTCATGTGATCATGGTGGAGGGTCACGGGATTACCTGGGAATACTAATATTAGTCACCTGTTCACTTAGTATGGTAGAGGGAGAGGGGGTGAGTCAGGACGATGTATTCTTTGTTGACCATTCATTCAACATTCATTTATACAAGCATACCCATCTACAAACTTTTAAAGTGAAGAAATATCTGTCTGTGCAACAAATGTGAATAACAGCTGTTTGCCTCACTGATACTTTATCATATGCGTCGCAATTGCATTGAGTTCCTGCTTCAGCCTCTCAGCGGCCTTTTAACAACGTAAGATAGCCGCTACAGACTACATTAAAAGCTTTTACAGTTCTAATCGCAGATTTGTGGCCATTATTGGACTGAAATGTTGAATAACCCCGAAAGCACGTGATCATCACCGTGTGGTGAATATGGCCAATCGTGAACAGCTGTGTCGTCATCAGCGCTCCAGCTGTCACTCTGGAGAAACTGCAGGCTGAATCAGCCATCTGCTCTCAAAACACTCTCGCGATAATTGATGCCACACGTGATGGTCATGTCAGTCTCAGTCGGACAATATTCTGCCCGGTGTGCACTGCTTCAGTCAGATTGCAGATTTTTTTTTTCTATAAATACCTTAGTATTTATAAATGCTAAATACATAAACACCTTAGTTAAGCACATGCACAGATACCCCACGGACGCCCTTACTTTTAAAACGTTTGAATTTTGAGGCGTATGGCAATTCATTGTTCTAGACAAAATCATCAAATTGCCACAGGCAGCGCATTTGGACCGGTACAGCGGTTTGTATGAATGTCCTTACAATAATGATGTCCTTAGGTTTTGTCACAATAACGATTAATGTTTGTGGGAGAATGACACATCATGTTCATACATCCTTCGATATGTGATTTTTGTTGCATAACAGATGGTTAATCCATTCAGGATTTAATTTACGGAATGTGCAACATATCCCTGATTGATGAGTGACGATTCCACTGCATTTCTCGGACTATGCCACAAATTAATTCTTGTTTACATCGCTGTTGTGATGACGATGTTCGAGAGAGTCCAATCAGTGACATACAGTATTGTTCAAAATAATAGCAGTACAATGTGACTAACCAGAATAATCAAGGTTTTTCGTATATTTTTTTATTGCTACGTGGCAAACAAGTTACCAGTAGGTTCAGTAGATTCTCAGAAAACAAATGAGACCCAGCATTCATGATATGCACGCTCTTAAGGCTGTGCAATTGGGCAATTAGTTGAATTAGTTGAAAGGGGTGTGTTCAAAAAAATAGCAGTGTGGCATTCAATCACTGAGGTCATCAATTTTGTGAAGAAACAGGTGTGAATCAGGTGGCCCCTATTTAAGGATGAAGCCAACACTTGTTGAACATGCATTTGAAAGCTGAGGAAAATGGGTCGTTCAAGACATTGTTCAGAAGAACAGCGTACTTTGATTAAAAAGTTGATTAGAGAGGGGAAAACCTATAAAGAGGTGCAAAAAATGATAGGCTGTTCAGCTAAAATGATCTCCAATGCCTTAAAATGGAGAGCAAAACCAGAGAGACGTGGAAGAAAACGGAAGACAACCATCAAAATGGATAGAAGAATAACCAGAATGGCAAAGGCTCAGCCAATGATCACCTCCAGGATGATCAAAGACATTCTGGAGTTACCTGTAAGTACTGTGACAGTTAGAAGACGTCTGTGTGAAGCTAATCTATTTTCAAGAATCCCCCGCAAAGTCCCTCTGTTAAAAAAAAGGCATGTGCAGAAGAGGTTACAATTTGCCAAAGAACACATCAACTGGCCTAAAGAGAAATGGAGGAACATTTTGTGGACTGATGAGAGTAAAATTGTTCTTTTTGGGTCCAAGGGCCACAGGCAGTTTGTGAGACGACCCCCAAACTCTG
The DNA here is from genome assembly GCF_023724105.1 of Carassius gibelio. Lineage (NCBI taxonomy): Eukaryota > Metazoa > Chordata > Actinopteri > Cypriniformes > Cyprinidae > Carassius > Carassius gibelio. The sequence continues at coordinate 51,769,019 of NC_068417.1, forward strand.
AATTCAAGCCACAGTACACAGTGAAGACAGTGAAGCATGGAGGTGCAAGCATCATGATATGGGCATGTTTCTCCTACTATGGTGTTGGGCCTTTTTATCGCATACCAGGGATCATGGATCAGTTTGCATATGTTAAAATACTTGAAGAGGTCATGTTGCCCTATGCTGAAGAGGACATGCCCTTGAAATGGTTGTTTCAACAAGACAATGACCCAAAACACACTAGTAAACGGGCAAAGTCTTGGTTCCAAACCAACAAAATTAATGTTATGGAGTGGCCAGCCCAATCTCCAGACCTTAATCCAATTGAGAACTTGTGGGGTGATATCAAAAATGCTGTTTCTGAAGCAAAACCAAGAAATGTGAATGAATTGTGGAATGTTGTTAAAGAATCATGGAGTGGAATAACAGCTGAGAGGTGCCACAAGTTGGTTGACTCCATGCCACACAGATGTCAAGCAGTTTTAAAAAACTGTGGTCATACAACTAAATATTAGTTTAGTGATTGACAGGATTGCTAAATCCCAGAAAAAAAAATGTTTGTACAAAATAGTTTTGAGTTTGTACAGTCAAAGGTAGACACTGCTATTTTTTTGAACACACCCCTTTCAACTAATTGCCCAATTGCACAGCCTTAAGAGCGTGCATATCATGAATGCTGGGTCTCATTTGTTTTCTGAGAATCTACTGAACCTACTGGTAACTTGTTTGCCACGTAGCAATAAAATATATACTAAAAACCTTGATTATTCTGGTTAGTCACATTGTACTGCTATTATTTTGAACAATACTGTATGATCTGACACGGCTGTAGCATTCAACACCGTGTGTGATTATATAATGCCAATAATACCAACCCTGATGCTGGGGAACCCTGCATATGATTGTATGCATTGCGGTCTTAGAATGTAGTTTAACTAAGCGGGGACATGTTTTATTTGTATTTTTTAATCTGAGGGCTCGCGTTAATAGAGCACTCCTCAGCAACAGGTGCAGACTCGAATGGTTACCCATTCAGTAAAAAATAGTGCACGCATTTCCAGGCACTTATATAAATCCAAGCACTTATATAATTAACTCTGAAAACACTGCATTAATTTCCAGTATTTTCGAGGATTCAAACACCCGTACTGTTACTCTGTAGTGACAGTGAATGTGACACGTATGAAACCTTGACCGTTTAATCAGATGCACGCTCAGTCAGCGGAGGCTCGCAGTGGAGCCGGCAAAGAGAAGGGTGCTCTTTTAACCAGCTGAAGATCAGCGTGCACCTGTAACAATACGGATACGTTTTAGCATTTATGTAGTACAAGGCACTCTACCCATTTGGTGAATTCACAGACGACGGTGAGGAAATATTTGTTACCCCTTGTTGACCTTGGTAGGGGTCCGACCCAGTCGATTTGGAGGTCTGACCATGGAAAGGACATTCCTTTTCGCTGTAGTGGTGCTCTGTGGTTAGGGTTCGCAGGTTGGAATTGGCAACACACCAGGCACCCTTTTACATACTCTGCTACATCTTGCTGCTTACCAGGCCAGTATGCCACTTGTCTTAGTGTTTCATAAGTGGCTTTGGCACTGTGGTGTGTGGCACATGGTGCATCATAGGCATGTGTGAGCATTACCCCCCTTTGGCACTGAGGGACAACAAGCTTGGGTGTAGTGAGTTCATCAGAGGCATATTCCAGAATGCCCTGTTTTAGATGTAGCATGTGTAGGAGTGCATTAAGATGCCGGAGGTCAGAGGAAGCAGCAAGGTCAGAGGTGGTTATGGGATTTGATTGTGGGTCAGAGAGGTGATTAACAACAGTTTGGATGGCTGCATCCGAAGTTTGGTGAGTTATAATGTCGTCATTGGAAATTTGGTGTGAGATACTGATTTGGGAGGAGGTGGGTTTTTTTACAGCTTGTGCATGCTGGGGGCGTGTGATGACAGAAACACATGGGCTGGGTGGGAGGGTTTTAAATGTCCAAGGACCGCCATGTAGCGTGCGGGCTTTGGCAAGGGCATCAGTTTGGTCTTTGTAGTCTTTGTCTTGCCCTGGTTGCCGTGAGTGACCGCAGACCTTTTTCCAATAGACGAGCACGTTGTGTATGTGGCATGTGAAGTCTTTCTTTAAGGCTACAAAAAGCTTCAGGCTGATGGTTGAGTTTTCGCTCAGTGAGCTGGAACCAGTGTCTGTGATTCAAGATTTCCATATCTTTAGGTGCTTAAAGTCTATTAAGGGCTCAAACGATTCAGCAGGTCTTTGCCAATGAGAAGGGGGTATGTGTCCAACAGCGAGATGTACACAGGGTGTATAAGGCTCATTGGTCCAACGGTCAGGTGGATTGGGGCCACCTGCTCCAACCGCATCCCCGTGTGGGAATAAGCTTGAATGTTGAGTACTCACTTTTGAAGTCTGAGGGTTCCACTGGTTATTTTGGTTCTTTCTTGAACTTCTTCTAAGAGCTGAGTGGACATTAGGGTGATGTCGGCTCCCGTGTCTACTAGGGCCTCTAGTTTGATATGGTGTTCTAGTGTGGTGGAGAGTTAGAACTTCCTTGCCACACCTTTCTTGATGAGGTCACCCAGAAGTTGAGGAACTGGAGTTTGGGTTGAGACAGGTAGAGTTTTGTGGTTTGTTTACTGTTGCTTGCAGGGGTGACAGACAACTAAGATGGCATTTTCTGGTATTTGAGTGGTTCCATCCTCTGGTTCTTGGAGGCTTCCGTGGTATGAGTTGGCATGTGTCAGATCAGGTTCTAAATCTATTGCTAGGCATTTAGGTTCAGTCTCTTGTTTCCTTGACAATGGTGTTGTGGCAGCGTTACTTGTCGTGTTTTGATGGTGGTGAATGTGAGAGAGGTGGTTATTGCTCTGGTTGATGTGTACCAGGTGGACGCTGTTCCCTTGCTTTGCCTCTAGTCATGCTGAATCTGACTTTTCTTTCTTTTCCCATTTCCTGTCCTCTTCATTGTGTTTGAAGAATTCTTTCATGAACATCTGCATAATTTCTTGTGAACTGATACCTGGTGCAGTCTGTTGTTCTTGTCTTGGGTTGGTCTGATTGATGCCTGGGTGGATTTTGTTGTCGACTCCTTGGTCTAGTTGTTCCTGGGGGTGTGTGTTGCTTTCTTTTAGACGTCCAGTTGGCCTCCCAAGAACCTTTTCCTCTTGAGTTTCCATACGACCGTGTCTGGTTCCATGAATTATCCCAGCGGTTTTCGTGCGGCCATGACTGGTCCCATGATTTCTCCCAGTGGTGTCCAGACGTGTGTGGTGGGTCTCGTTGCTTGTGCCAGTGATTGTTTGGTTATTTGGGTCTGACACTGACATTAGAGTCCCGTTCTTTCCTGAAGGAGGATTGTCTTTGTTCTTTAGGTGGCAGTTTGGTGCTTTCGTGATGCTGGGTGCCCTCTGGGGCTAATCCTTGATGTTGAGTATTTAAATCACAAACTGCTGGTGGTTTGGTACCCTTTTATGTGGCCATCTTTTGTTTGCCAAAGGCTTTGTGGGCCAAATCCTTCAACTGTTGTGTAGTCATTGTGCAGGGACAGGCCATGACGCCTAGGTGGTGGCTTACACCAGGGTAGAGGTTTCTCAGGAAGAGGGTTTTGAAGTTTAAGTCCTCCTCTATGTCAGGTTCATTGTGTGCACCAAAGTACGCTCGTCTGAGTCTGTGGTAAAAGGATTGGGGTGTCTCATGCCAGCCTTGTTTGGTTTCAAGGGTAGCCATCAGTCTTTGGTCTGCAAAATTCTTTAATTAGGGCTTCTTGGAGGAGGTGGAAGTCTGACTTGGAGTGTATAGGCTGTATATCCAAAAAACTTCGCACCTCAGGACTGGATGTTGTTTGAAGCTAATAAAGTCTGTCCATGTCTGTTACATTGGATCTCATTTCCAAGTGGAATTCGATATCTTACAGGTTGGTCTGGACATCTTGACTTCCTGCCACATTTGGGGTGAATTTGTTGATGTTCCTGGTTTGTCAAGGTCTTTGAGTTCCAGGCCATGTGCGGCTTCATAGTCAGTTCGGAGAGGCCCCCTTCTCTTGTCAGCAGGGTAGCGACATGACATGACATGACAGCTGAATTGGGCTTTGGTGGTGATTCTTCACTTTCTCTTTGATGTGGCAATCCCAGGATAGGGGACGCAGCTCTGCTGGGCAGGGGTGAGACAAGAGGACACCTTGTCCTGGTTGGCTCAGGGTGCAGCTCATAAGCATGCTTGAGTTCCTCTCTGATTGAGTCAGATTCATCTTTTACATAGTCAAGCTGTTGAGTCAAGCCGCTGATTTGATTTTGTGACCTTTCAAGATGGTTTTCAAGGGCCTTTATTCTGCGGTTATTGTATCTGAAGTCAGCCTTGACTTTTTCCAGTAGCTGCTCTGCATACTGTAACTTGTTGGCCAGATCATCTTCGGCAGCCTTAGCTTGTTCTAATTCTCGGTTGGTGGTTGTCAATGTTTCTTGAAGCCTTTCGATTTCCTCTTTGGCGCCTGGCTCCACCTCATCGGACCCTTCCTGTTGGGCCTGTGATTCCAGTTCTAATTGGTTGATGCGTTGTTTTGTGCGAATCAGCTCCTCCTGGAGGTGAGCATCTTGCTCATCGATCAGTCTGAGTGAGGCTATCAGCGCGTGACTCAGGGAGCCAGTGATCTTTGCAATCTCTTTGTGGTTGTAGCTGCGTTATGGATCCTGTGTCATGATGTCAGAGATGCTGGCATCCAGTTATTCTTGCGTGTGCTGTCGTAGGTTGTCGGCAGCTTTGGGCACGAGGCTGCGTGTCACGACACTTAACCAGTACTCTAAGTCTTCCCAGTGGGTGATGGGATTATCAGTGCGAGACATGTTGGCACACGGTAGGGAAACCTGGAAAAGAGACTGGCACAGATCTGTGAAAGTGTGTGTGAGCTAAGTATGTGATGGGTAGTTAAGAGTGGTGTGCTGGAACTGTGGGCCTCCGTTGATGTGTACTGCTACTCGTAGTCTCTGTGGGAGAAAATAATGCATACAGCTTGTAGGATACAGCTAAGAAGAGGGAGAGTGAGCAAAGACCAGACAAAGCAAGGTGATACTCAAAGATAGCAGATAGCAATCAGAGCTGTGAAACAAAGAACTACAAATAAAATAATAGTAATATTCTCAAGGAAGGGAAGAATTTTTTTGTAAATAATTCAATAGAGATATTTCGATGAAGATCAAATTGAAAGGTGCCTGGAATCTCTTAATTCAGTGCATTATTGTTGTTGTAACTTCCTCCTGGTAGAAAGAAAGTGTTCATGACAACAATCATGCTCCTTCTTATAGGATCGAAACCATACACCTGTAACATGCTCTTGGAATGTGTTAAGTGAACGGTAATAGTTTATTGTTTCTACTATAAATTTAATTGGCTAAGACCATATAGGATGGCAAAATCTGAGAGGGTAGCGTGCAGTGCAAGGAGGGTGAATTCACACAAACTGTTGAAAACTTCAGAATGTTTGCGAACAGTTTCTTTTGAAAACTTCCTGTAATTACTGTTTGATTCTCAAAGGTTCAGTTCCAGAAATATCATGGGTAGAAGAGAGATGAGCAGAAAAAAACAAGCAAAGAGTTAAATGCAAGTGAGTTAAGGGATACTGACTCAATTAGCATGTGAATCTAGTTGACCAATAGTTATGCTATGGTTATATGCTAATCCACTAAGCCTTGCTGCGATTAAAGGCTGCTTTTATTTGGTGCACACATACATAAAACAATGTCAAAAGGGAGTTGTTTCCACTTTATCATTAAACTTGCAGCGTGTTTTATGTATATATTTATGTCAATAAATATATGCATACATTACTGCTGTCACGGTTCTACGCTGCCTGAAGGAATACGGAGTCGAGGATAAACAGGATAAGGCTTTTAATATATCCAACACAGGGGATATCCAACATGGAGCACAGAGGTAGACACACGTAAGTAGCAAGTGGTCACAAGTGAGAACAAGTGAGCACAAGTGAGAAGACCCGACAAAACAGAACTGAAGGACAAGGCTTATGTACAACAGATAATTGGGGAAACACAGGTGGATGGAATCATTAAATTAACAGGGACATGGAACACATGAGGAAGATAATAGACACCTGGGAACTAATCAAACTAAACACGGAAGACAGAAACTGGGTCACGGGCAAAAACAAGCTAAATGAGTCCAGGTGTGTGACAGTACTCCCCCCTCCCGGTAGGTGCGTCCTCGCACCGTAGAAACAACAGAGGGAGGCATGGGTGGGAACCTGGGAGGAGGTTCCGGTGGAGGACGGACTCCCAGGAGGGGGCCAGCAGACAGGGACCACAGAAGGAGGAGCCAAGGAGGAGACGGCGGAGGAAGGAGCCAGGGAGGAGACAGGAGCAGGAGGAGCCAGATGGTCCACCAGAGACCAGCCAGGACGGAGATCCAAGGTGGGGTCGACGGCGGGAGGAGCCATGGTGAAGGAAGGGTCGACGACACCAGGGGGCCGACAGGCGGAGACTGCACCGGTGGGTGAGGAGCCCAAGATGGAGCAGCACAGCCGCAGAGCCAGGGTGACGTCGAGGATCCGGAGGGCCTAGGTGGAGCTGAAGGCTCAGGCGACCAAGGCAGAGGCGGGGTCCTGGCAGACCGCTGTGGAGCCGGAGTGACCGAGGATGGAGGTGGAACTGGAGGGAAGGAGGAGCCTGACAGAGCCGGAGGGATGGAGTGACGAGGTGGAACCAGAGGAGAGGAGTCCCGAGGTGGCGGATGGTCGACGACTGACCAAGGTGGAGCCGGAGGGACGAGGGAGCCCGGTGGAGCAGGTGGGATGACAGGCCACGGTGGAGACGAGGGAGCTAAGAGCCAAGGCGGAGCCGCTGGGTCGAAGGACCGAGGAGGAGTCCAGGGCTCGGAGGCTGGAGGCGGAGACAGGGCCTTAACACGCCAAGGCGGAGCTGGAGACTGGCAGTCCAGCGGCGAACCACCGCGCCCCGATGGCGCGGACTGAGGGTGAGCTGCGGGACTGACTGGCACCAGCAGGGATGGCGAGGAACTGGCTGGTCTAGGAGGAGGAGAGAGGAGAAGGATGGGAGGAAGGACAGGAGGATCAGGACTGGACGGAACCAGCGAAAGAGGAGTAGAGGGACCAGCAGGTTTGGGAGGAGGCGGGAGAGGGAGGCTGGGAGGGAATACAGGAGACACAGAAGATTCAGGGCTGGGCGGAACCAGTGGTGAAACAGAAAAATCATGGCTGGGCGGAACCAGCGGAGACACAGAAGATTCAGAGCTGGGCGGAACCAGCGGAGACACAGAAGATTCAGAGCTGGGCGGAACCAGCGGAGACACAGAAAACTCAGGGCTGGGCGGAACCAGCGGAGAAACAGAAAACTCAGGGCTGGGCGGAACCAGCGGAGAAACAGAAAACTCAGGGCTGGGCGTAACCAGCGGAGAAACAGAAAACTCAGGGCTGGGCGTAACCAGCGGAGAAACAGAAAACTCAGGGCTGGGCGTAACCAGCGGAGAAACAGAAAACTCAGGGCTGGGCGGAACCAGCGGAAATGGAGCAGAGGAAATGACTGGAGGAGGTAGGAGTGGGAGACTGAGAGGGTATACAGGGGAATCAGGGCTGGACGGAACCAGCGGGGAAACAGGAAAATTAGGGATTACCTCCATAGACCAGTCCATCAGATCCAGAACTTGCTCCATATGATCTTCAGAGACTGCATATAGCTCACCCTCAGTCGCAGGAGTGTGGGCAGGGCTTTCCTCCACGCCCTCGATCTCCACGAGGACTCCCACGATGCACAGTGTTGCCGGCTCACACACCTGGTCAGTCGCGCTCTCGAGATCCGGCTCCCTGTCAGTGGATGGCTCGGGCTCTGCGGCTGCGGTGGGCTCTGGCTCCGTGCGGCGAGATGGTGGCTGGCTGGTCTCTGGGTCGGGAGTGGGGCTGGCGAGGTCCTCTATGGGGCAGATGGTGAGAGATGAGCCATTTCTCGCCAGAGTCCACTCCACGTATGCGGCGAAATCCTCTCGAGGACCATCTTCGGACGACAACGCTCTGCATTTGGAGTTCAGGCTGGTGTTGTAGAAGGTGCAGAGCGCGCCGTCCGGGTAGCTGGTGGCATTAGCTAATAGGAAAAACTGTCTGGTATGGTCCTCGAGAGAACGTCCTTCCTGCTTCAGCAGGAGGATGAGGAATTCGGGACGATAGAGGGGATCCATAGACACTAAGAAAAGAAAAGACTGTGAAAAAACAAAAGCAAAACGGAGGGAAGAACACGCAGTTTTCTATTTTCTCTTTTGTGGTCGGGTCTTCTGTCACGGTTCTACGCTGCCTGAAGGAATACGGAGTCGAGGATAAACAGGATAAGGCTTTTAATATATCCAACACAGGGGATATCCAACATGGAGCACAGAGGTAGACACACGTAAGTAGCAAGTGGTCACAAGTGAGAACAAGTGAGCACAAGTGAGAAGACCCGACAAAACAGAACTGAAGGACAAGGCTTATGTACAACAGATAATTGGGGAAACACAGGTGGATGGAATCATTAAATTAACAGGGACATGGAACACATGAGGAAGATAATAGACACCTGGGAACTAATCAAACTAAACACGGAAGACAGAAACTGGGTCACGGGCAAAAACAAGCTAAATGAGTCCAGGTGTGTGACAACTGCTCCCACTGAAGATAGGAGAAGGAAAAATGGAGCAGAAGGGAAAACAATACTGGCAATAGGGGAATTGTAAAACAAAATTAATTAAAAAGAGAAAAAGAAAAAAGGAAAAGAAAATAATATTAATGTAAAATTAAAAGTAAATAAACAAAATTTTAATTATTGTTGTCTCTTTATTTAAAACAAATGAACGATGAAGTTCCTCATTATTTATTTAAAATAAATGAGACTGTGTCACGGACAGAAGAGAGAGACAACAGGGTATACAGGTAAGTAGATGTTTATTGGAATAATGGAGGCAGAAGAGGGTATCACGCAATCTTGCAGAGGAATGGTTGAGCTGAGTGGGATGTTTGAGAGGATGATTTGAGGATACTTGCTGTACAGATGAAGGGTGGACACAGGAGGAACTGACAGAACACGGAGGACCGATGGTGGTAGGTAAGCTGGAGGATCAGACGGTAAGGTATTCAGATATTTCCTAGAGTAGCTCAGAGAGTAGAGTCGGTGTATCTCTGACGAGACCAGACAGAGAGTGAAAGGAACTGTGGGCTTAAGAAGTGGCAGTGATGAGCGGGTGCAGGTGTGGTGACTTCAGTAATCTGGTGATAATGAGCGGAGTCGGATGATTGGACTCTGATGGTGTGACAGGTGTTACTGGTGCCTCCGTGACAGTACCCCCCCCCCCCCCTCTACGGGTGGCTCCTGACGCCCGTGTTACCCGTCGACGGGGTCGGCCTCGACCTCTCGGCGCAGGGCGGTTGGGATGGGAGTTGTGGAACTGGGTGAGGAGGGATGGGTCCAGGATGTCGTCCCTAGGGACCCAAGAGCGTTCTTCGGGGCCATATCCCTCCCAGTCTACCAGATACTCTAGGAGACGGCCCCGCCGACGGGAATCCAGGATGTCCTGCACACGGTGAATTGATTCTTCCACAGCGACTTCGGGAGGAGGAGGTACGTCAACACCATCAGGTCCTGGGGAAGGAGAAACAAGAGGGTCAGTGAAGGGCTTTAACAGTGAGACATGAAATGATGGTGCGATCCGGTAGTGTGAGGGAAGGTGAAGACGGTAGGTGACCTCGTTGACCTGCCTCTCGATGGTGAAGGGACCTATATAGCGGGGACTCAGCTTTCGACAAGGTAGGCGAAGACGGATGTCTTTGGTGGAGAGCCAGACCTTTTGACCTGGTTGGTACTGGGGTGTATCTCTCCTCTTGGTGTCGGCCTGGCTCTGGTGTCTTCGCACTGCCCGCTGGAGATGGATGTGTGCTGAGTCCCATACCCTCTCACTCGCTTTGAACCAGGTGTTGACCGCTGGGACTTCTGACGGCTCTCCTGACCAGGGGAAGAGAGGAGGCTGGTACCCGAGTATGCACTGAAACGGTGTTAAACCGGTGGTGTCTTGGCGTAGTGAATTCTGTGCATACTCGGCCCATGGGAGGTAGCGGCTCCAGCTTCCTTGGTTCTGGTGGCAGTAGGTTCGTAGGTATCTTCCGATCTCCTGAATCTTGCGCTCAGTCTGACTGTTGGATTGAGGATGGTACCCCGAAGATAGGCTGACTGAGACTCCGAGTAATCTGAAGCATGCCAGACTCGGGAGATGAATTGGGGACCTCTATCTGATACAATGTCTTCTGGTAGACCAAAGTGACGGAATACATGGTTGAATAGTAGGTTGGCAGTTTCAAAGGCAGTGGGAAGACCTTTTAATGGGATGAGTTTGCATGCCTTGGAGAAGCGGTCGACCACGACTAGGATACCAGTGTGTGAATCTGAAGGTGGGAGATCAGTCATAAAGTCGACGCCCAGATGGGACCATGGACGACGTGGTATGGACAGTGGCTTCAGCTTCCCTTCGGTGAGTCGTCGTGGGGTATTGGAGATGGCACAGACTGAGCATCCACGAACGTACTGGGAGACATCCTGCGCGATGGAGGGCCACCAGAACCGGTTACGAAGGAGTGAGAGGGTTCGTCGGCTGCCTGGATGTCCAGAGCCCGGAGACGTGTGAACTGAGTCTATGAGGGACAGGCGTAGTGATGATGGAACATATATCCTTCCCTCTGGACCTCCCGGCGGAGCTGGCTCGGAACGGGTGGCTTCCCGGATACGATCCTCTATTGACCATTCGATGGGACTAACAATAATGGCTGGAGGGAGTATAGTTTCTGGAGGTGATACTTCGGGCTCAGGCGCATGAAGACGGGAGAGAGCGTCTGCTTTAAGGTTCTTGCCTCCTGGTCGATATGTAACTCGGAAGTTGAAACGAGTGAAGAAGAGGGCCCATCGGGCTTGGCGAGGATTTAGACGTTTGGCTTCTTGAAGATATTTGAGGTTACGGTGGTCCGTAATGACTTCGACTTGATGGTGTGCTCCCTCCAGCCAGTGTCTCCATTCTTCGAAAGCCATCTTGATAGCCAGAAGTTCCCGATTACCGATGTCGTAATTACGCTCCGCCGGGGACAGTTTCTTGGAATAGAAGGCACATGGATGGAGTACTGGAGGCTTCCCCTGCTGTTGTGATAGAATAGCTCCCACCCCAGTCGATGAGGCGTCCACTTCGACCACGAAGGGGAGGTCCGGATTGGGATGGACCAGGATGGGAGCCGAACAGAAGGCGTTCTTCAGTTTTTGGAAGGCTTGAGTGGCAGCTGGGTTCCAGGACAGAGACTTGGGCCGATCCTTGAGGAAAGAGGTGAGTGGTGAACTGATGATACTGTATTGATGAATAAAACGACGGTAGAAGTTTGCAAATCCTAAGAATCTCTGGAGGTCTTTGACGGTGGTGGGTTGCGACCAGTTCTTGATGGTGTCCACCTTCCTCTGGTCCATTTGGATTCCTTGTGGGCTGATGACATAGCCGAGGAAGTGAACAGTGCTACGGTGGAACTCACACTTTTCCAATTTCAGGAACAACTGATGATCTCTGAGTTTTTGCAGGACTTGACAAACATGGTGGTGGTGTTCAGTTAAGCTCTTGGAGAAGATTAAGATGTCATCAATATAAACGATCACGAATTGATGCAGAAACTCACAGAACACTTCGTTCATGAAGGCTTGAAATACAGATGGAGAGTTGGACAGCCCGTACGGCATAACAAGATATTCATAGTGGCCTGATGGAGTAATGAAAGCCGTCTTCCACTCATCGCCTCTTCGGATGCGTATGAGATTGTATGCACTTCTGAGATCCAGTTTGGTGAAGATTTTGGCTCCACGAAGTTGTTCCAGAGCGGTTGGGACCAGAGGAAGGGGACAGCGGAATTTGACCGTTTGTTCGTTGAGTGCACGGTAGTCAATGCACGGCCTCAAGCCTCCGTCCTTCTTTCCAACAAAGAAAAAGCTGGATGCAGCAGGGGAAGTGGAAGGTCGAATGAACCGCTGTTGTAAGGCTTCCTTGATATACTCATCCATGGCCTTCTGCTCCGGGATGGACAGTGGGTAGATCCGGCCTTTGGGTAGTGTGGCTCCAGGCAGCAGGTCAATGGCACAGTCCCATGGCCGATGAGGTGGTAACTGTGTCGCTTGTTGTTTGCTGAACACTTCCTGGAACGCCCGGTACTGAAGGGGAATCTCTGTTGGATGGCCGGATTCTGGACTTTCGATCGACGTGGAGTTAAGGTGAAGATGAGAGGAAGAGGGGGAATCATCAGGAGCAGGTTTCTGACGACAGATCTTGATGACGGGTAGTAGACAGGATAAAGAGCAGGATTCACCCCATTGCGTAATTTCCCCAGTGGTCCAGTTGACTTGCGGGGAGTGTTCGGACATCCACAGGCGTCCCAGGATGATATCCACGGTGGACCCTTCCAGCACCAGAAATGAAATCTCCTCCCGATAAAGACATCCAATGCGTAGTGAGACTATGGGGGATTGATGACAGATTTGACCACGGCCCAGCGGTTTACCCAAGATGGTGTGGATCTCTAACTTCTTCGTGATCCTTCTCCTCGGGAGATTGAGCTTCTTGAGGAGTTCGTGGGAGATGAAGTTCCCTGAGGAGCCGGTGTCAATGAGGGCATACGCTAAAACGGAGTGGGAACGTGTCACTAGCATGACTGAAGTACGGGACAATGGTGATATCATAGGAGGAATCTGGATTGTACTCACCACTGGGCGTGGTGGTCGCACTGGGCACTGCAAAAAGAGATGTCCTTCGGAACCACAGTAGAGGCAAGGGCCATTGTGAATGCGTCGTTGACGTTCTACTGCAGTGAGATGGTCAATTTGCATAGGCTCAGGTGCTGGAAGGTTTATAGATGGTGTGGGAGGCAGAGGATGCACAGCGGATTGGTCCAGAGCACAGGCGGTGAGACGTTGAGAGATGCGAATGGTACGCTGAATGAAGTTCTCTAAGCCGATGACATCATCATAAACTGCCATTTGATGGCGGATGGTAGGATTCAATCCTTGACGAAAGCAGGTGATAAGCGCAGTTTCATTCCATCCACAGTTGGCGGCTAGAGTGCGGAAACGTAAAGCATATTCACTCACGGTCAACTTTCCTTGACGAAGGCGGTACAACTGATCATGAATGGAGAGAACGGAGGTGTTGAGGTCAAAAACTTCTTTGAAGTGGGTGGCGAAAGCCTCCCATGAGCGAGTGAGGGGGCCATTCGCTTCCCAGATTGACTGAGCCCATTGGAGGGCGGGACCAGAGAGGAGGGAGATCAAATAGGCGATCTTAGTACGATCAGTAGGGAAGGCATGTACTTGCATCTCAAAGTAGAGTGAACATTGTAGCAGAAATCCGCTGCAACCCTCCGCCTCGCCGGTGTACGTTGCAGGTCGGGCCATGGGACTGTGAGAGGCAGGCATTGAGGGAGAGTGAAAACGCGGTGGAAGTGGTGGATCGCCAGCTTGTGCTTGTTCGGGGAGAGAGAGTCGTGGAGGGTCCTCTTCCAATCCAGCGGCTCTTTGCATACTGTTGGTCTGGTCTTCTGTCTCGGACAGAAGAGAGAGACAACAGGGTATACAGGTAAGTAGATGTTTATTGGAATAATGGAGGCAGAAGAGGGTATCACGCAATCTTGCAGACGAATGGTTGAGCTGAGTGGGATGTTTGAGAGGATGATTTGAGGATACTTGCTGTACAGATGAAGGGTGGACACAGGAGGAACTGACAGAACACGGAGGACAGATGGTGGTAGGTAAGCTGGAGGATCAGACGGTAAGGTATTCAGATATTTCCTAGAGTAGCTCAGAGAGTAGAGTCGGTGTATCTCTGACGAGACCAGACAGAGAGTGAAAGGAACTGTGGGCTTAAGAAGTGGCAGTGATGAGCGGGTACAGGTGTGGTGACTTCAGTAATCTGGTGATAATGAGCGGATGGGCGGAGTCGGATGATTGGACTCTGATGGTGTGACAGGTGTTACTGGTGCCTCCGTGACAGACTGACAGTGTTATCCAAGCATTAATAGTAATTAATATGCAAAGGAACTGCCCATGACGGTATAGAATGAGAGAGAAAACAAATGAAAATGTGAAATAAACCATAAAACAGAGTAAGTAAATAAAGTAAAATAAAGGAATACAATTAAATGAGAAAAAATAAAATAATACATAAGTGAAGAAAATTAGAATGGCTGATCTAATTGGTAACTGGTTTACTTAACTTTGAAGGTCAAGATTTCCTATTACACAATTAAAGAGCTATTGCCAATGTAATGCTTAGGGTATTGGTGATTACGATTATTTTTAACTCTAGTTAATTGTAGATTCGTCAAAAATTAAATACTTCTGAGTCAATATTAACTTAAAGGGAAGAGGGAGATGAAAGAGAGTAAAACATAAGATTGGAATGTTCACAGATTGTTAGAGTGGAGATGTGAAAAGGTTTAACATTTCAACACTGCTACAAAACCCACTGCATCCAACTTCAGCGAGCCACACCTATGCTTGCGCTAACCTACGAGGCTAATGGCTTTAGCATAGACTTCCGTGAACACCTGAGTTGTTTACAACAGTGCGCGCATGCGCACTTGAGGGTCAACCGGAAAATCTTTTCAGACTTCCATGTCACGGCTATGGTGACGCACAGCAATACAGTTCAAGACGCACGTGGGTATGTCTGCATGCAGACAAAGTTCAAAACATTACATGAAATTGCATTTCAGTATTACACAAACAATGGGTGCTTATTCTTTACGATATAGCGCTCAATAAATCTCAGCTCTTTGTGAGTGAGGCAAAATATTTCGTGCACTGCAGATGCGCTAAGTTTAAAACAGTAATGTTATCAGAATTCTTTGTGTCAGTTTCTGTGGACACGCAACACAGCATGGAGGATTTACTGCATCAATTTACTTGATCAAGTTTAACAAAATACTCCCATTCAAATCAGACTCAGACACATGTAGTGTTTCACGAGTAATAGTAGAATAGAAGCGTTAAATCAGGTTTTGGCAGGATTCCCACAGAGTATCTTATCAGATTTCAGTCGTATACTTAAGAGAATTGCCGCGTTGTTGTCAAGCAACAGACTGAATTGATATGAGTGAGCTCTTGATATAGATACTCTGCACGTGATTCATCGCCAGAGTGTACTAATACCACCGAATCACAACTTTACACGAGATCTGCTCCCCGCTGGAAAAAGCTATATTCAACAAAATCAAAGCATCCATGAACAACTGGCAATTTCAACTTTAATTCATCTCCGGACGTCTCCATGAAGCTAAGCAAAGTATTTAATTTTTACTGCCTAGTGTTATTGGCGAACATGCTCAGACATTGCTTATTGTAAAGCTACTGTTCAGTTATGTTGCGAGGCTTGCTATCATATTAAAACACCGGAAACTCCGTTCAATACAGCCTACCCACGAGCCTCGTATCTGTGGTTAAGGTGTCTGTATTTATGGCTGCTACTTAGGCTAATCTATTGGAGATGCTTTCATCGAACTTATCCCACAACTCGAACACACTGGGTTTAATCAGTGATCTGCTGTTGCTTAAACTAGTGTATTGATCAAGTGCTTAATACTACATGTACAGATCGCAATTTTGCTCGTATCAATGCTAAAACGTATCCGTACTGTTACAGGTGCACGCTGATCTTCAGCTGGTTAAAAGAGCACCCTTCGCTTTTTGCCGGCTCCACTGCGAGTCTCCGCTGACTGAGTGCGCACCTGATCAAACGGTCAAGGCTTCATACGTGTCACATTCACTGTCATACAGGGTAAAAGTACGGGTGTTCAAATCCTCGAAAATGCTGGAAATTAATGCAGTGTTTTCAGACTTAATTATATAAGTGCTTGGATTTTAAAAAGTGCCTGGAAATGTGCGCACTATTTGCTTCTTACTGAATGGTTAACCATTCGAGTCTGCTCCTGTGGCTGTGGAGTGCTCTATTAACGCGAGCCCTCAGATAAAGATAAAGTCTGCTTGGTTTGTTTTCCACAAAAGAGCGTGTGCTTGAGCATATATACATAAAAAAAAAACCCTGCTCAGTTAAACTACATTCTAAGACCGCAATCGATACAATCATTTGCAGGGTTCCCCAGCATCAGTGTTGGTATTATTGGCATTATATAATCACACACGGTGTTGAATGCTACAGCCGTGTCAGATCATGTGTCACTGGACTGGACTCTCTCGAACATTGTCATCACAACAGCGGAATGATGGAAACAAGAATTAATTTTTGGCATAGTCCGGAAATGCAGTGGAATCGTCACTCATCAATCAGGGATATGTTGCACGTTCCGTAAATTAAATCCCGAATGGATTAACCATCTGTTATGCTACAAAAATCACATATCGAAAGATGTATGAACATGATGTGTTATTCTCCCACAAACATAAATCGTTATTGTGACAAAATCTAAGGACATCATTATTGTAAGGACATTCATACAAACCGTTGTACCGGTCAAAATGCACTGCCGTGGATGATTTGTCTAGAACAATGAATTGCTATGTGCCTCCAAATCCAAACGTTTTACAAGTAAGGGTGTCCATGGGGTATCTGTGCATGTGCTTAACTAAGGTAAGAGTATTTATGCAAAACCAAAAAAACAAAAAATTACCCAGTCTAAAGTGCTGGAAAATTAAATGTCTTTGGAAGTGCTTGGATTTACTTGAAGGTTTAAGAACCCTGGTGTACCTTTCTCTGAACAACAGAGGGCGACAAAGACTAACCATCCTCTGAAACCATCGGGAATCAATAGTGGGAAGCACTGGCTGCATCCGATCTTAGGCAGCTGACTCGCTGAGCATCAGGCATGTTCGACTCACCAGCACTGTGCAAACCGATCGCAATCTGACTGAAGCAGTGCACACCGGGCAGAATATTGTCCGACTGAGACTGCGCCAACGCACATGACTATCACGTGTGGCATCAAGTATCGCGAGAGTGTTTTGAGAGCAGACGGCTGATTCAGCCTGCAGTTCTCCAGAGTGACAGCTGGAGCGCTGATGACGACACAGCTGTTCACGATTGGCCATATTCACCACATGACGATGATCACATGCTTTCGGGGTTATTCAACATTTCAGTTCCAATAATGGCCACAAATCTGCGATTAGCAAAAAAAAACCTCCAACATAGGGTAAAAAAACGCCTGCATATTTGACAATTATGCATTTTATTTACTTCATACTTTCAGAAACACCTGCATATTTGACAATTATGCATTTTATTTACTTCATAGTGACAAGTATTTGATAGACATGTCTGTTTCTCCTCATGAATCAATTTGGGACAGGCTTCTGAAGCAGAATAATGGTCTATAGCTGATCTACAGCTAAATATACATACATTGATTATAACCAGTGGATATTTCTTACTACGTACATTTAATAATAAAATACGACACTGACCGCAAGGGAAAAGAATGAGGAGGAGGATGAGAAGAATGAGGAGGAGGAAGAGAAGGAGATAGAGAAAGAGATGAAGAATGAGGAGGAGGATGAGAAGAAGGAAATGGAGAATGAGGAGGAGGACAATAAGAATGAGGAAGAGGCTGAGAAGGAGATGGAGAATGAGGAGGAGGATAGAAGGATGAGAAGGATGAGGAGGAGGATGAGAAGAAGGAGATGGAGGATGAAAAGAATGAGGAGGCGAATGATCAGGAATGGATAAGGGGATGGAGAATGAGAAGAACGAGGAAGGAACTGCTGTTTTCTCCAGCTGGAGAGAAAACCCTTGCTGCTATGTTTTTTAAAAAAAAAGGGGGCTGCTGTTTTGTTAATGGAGATGGAGAAGGCAAAGTTGAATGAGAAGGAGATGGGGAGGAAAAAAAATTAAAGGAAAAGGGGCTGCTGTTTTCTCCTGCTGGGAGATCACCCCTTGCTGCGATACCTGAGGGGACCGCTGTTCATTCTTCAGCAGAGGATGAACACCCCTGCTATTTAAATGGAGATGGAGAAGTGAATGTGGAGGAGAATAAAAAAAAAAACCTTATATAAATTAAAAGGGGCTGCTGTTTTCTCTCGCTGGGAGCTCACCCCTTGCCGCTATACCTGAGGGGGCCGCTGTTATCCCTGAAGTGAGGGACGAACTCCCCCTCAGAAGAAAGGGACCTGCTGTTCTCTCCAGCTGGAGAGAGCACCCTTTGCTGCTATAGTTGCAGGGGACTACTGTTCATCCTTCAGCAGAGGATGAACATCCCTGCTATTTAAAATAAGAGGGGACTTGCTATTCTCTCCCTCGCGTTCTAGAGGGGAGAATACACCTCTCCTACTATAGGCTGCATTAAGGACATCTCTATAACATTGTCTTTATCTTTTGCAGGAAGGAAACAAGGAAACGCTACTCTCACACCACTCATACCAAGCTCAGGGACTGCTGCTCGTTTGCAGTTCTCTGCTGGAGAAAATACCCTTCGCTGCTATTACCAGCTACCTTAATTATAGAGAGGCCTGCTATTCTCTGCCTCATTAGAAGGGAGAATACCCCTTCGCTTGTCAGTAGGCTACATTAAGGATATATCAATAACACTATCTTTTCTCTTTGCAGGATTGGAACACGGTTGGTTTTGGGGGGTTCTTCTTCAGGCCGTAATATCTCTCATTATGTTTTTGGGGTTAATGTTAAAGCTCTTGTATGTTCAGTTATTCTGGGAGCAAGAACCCCCATAAGGAACCGTACCGCCAAAGATAAATTGTGTTCAATAAACTCAAGTAAACTTCCCAAAGTGGTTCCTGTCTGAAATGGAGCGCAGCGTTAGTTCAGTCAGGCCACGGAGGCAAGGCTGTGAACAGCAAATGCGGTCAGCTGTCAAATCGCTCCAATCACCACCTCTCTCCTATTAGACACGGGACACATACATACGCGGCACTACTGCTCGCTAAGTATGCAAAACTGCTCGCAACCCTCCCTCCCTCCCCAATATAAGCATGAGCACTAGAGTTGAGTCGGATACTCGGCTGAAATGAGTATCCGGTACGGATAAAGCACTTTTGCCGAGTACAAGTATTATACGAATAATACAAGTCAATATCTGTGCTCGGATAAAATAAAAATTCTCATTGGGTTGCTGACCGTGTCTGCGTGTTATTGTGTTGCTGTGTCATGCTCTGCTCACTCACACACGGAACAATGAGAAGAGAACAGCGCTCTCTCTCTCTCTCTCTGTCTCTCCCTCAGTCACCCAGGTTCCCGGGTCCTTTCCGTTAAAGTTTAGGTGTTCTTCAGCTTCAGGTTTGTTTTTTACTTTGGTTTGTAGTATTTACTTATTAACCAGTAGAGTTTTGGTAAACGTGGTGTTTGTTTAGACGTGGCGCTTGGTAGAATGTGACTCGCGTTGCGTCTGCCTGTCGGAGATTTTTTATTTTTTTTTTAAACGTGAAAGTGAAAGTTACGTGAGATTCAGCCAAGTATGGTGACCCATACTCAGAATTCGTGCTCTACATTTAACCCATCCGAAGTGCACACACACATAGCAGTGAACACACACACACACACTGTGAACACACACCCGGAGCAGTGGGCAGCCATTTATGCTGCGGCGCCCGGGGAGCAGTTGGGGGCTCGGTGCCTTGCTCAAGGGCACCTAAGTCATGTTATTGAGGGTGGAGAAACACATTCAAACGTCAGCTGGCTCTAACCAGTTTTTTTACTTCACGCACTAAGTGACACTTATTTCTTGCTGTATTTCATAAAAAATAAATAAAGGTAGTTGTGGTATATAAAACTATATTACAAATTAATTAGCTATACACACGCACACACACACACACAGTCTCTTTCTCCCTCTCTCTGCCTCTCTCTGTCATCTGAGTTTTTTTTTAAACAGTCTGCTGGCTCTAACCAGTTTTTTTACTTCACTCACTGACACTTTCTTGCTCTATTTCATAAAAAAAATAAAGGTAGTTGTGGTATAAATAATATTACAAATTAACACACACAAACACACATACCTGGTGTGGAAAAAAATAAATAAAAAAAAAGAACCAAAAAAATCACACTGATTATAAAAAAAATTAAAAGTTAAAAAAAGAAAGTTATGTTGAGATGAAAACTCTTGTTCATTACATTTAACTTCATAATTGCAACCGCATGTGTTGTATTCATTGTTGCAAAACTTGTTCTGTATATAGTTCGTTTGTTATCGTGATCAAAACCATTACTCTGCAGCTCAATGCTGATGCTGTCATGTAAATAGTTTTCTAATCAGCAATAAATATAACAATTTCTGATCAACCCCTATCAATTGCATGCTTAAAATAACATACCGGTTAAAGCCTCGCCCATTTTAAAGCTGCAGTAGGGAACTTTTGACGCTCTAGCGGTTAATAAACAGAACTGCTTGCGTCTTGCGGAAGAACATTGTAGCCGGAGCTACTTCTCTCTGTTTATGTCTATGAAGAATCACAAAGGTACTGGGTTACTCCGCCGCGGTATCCCCATAGCAATCTAAAATAGTTAGAATATAAACACTTATTATAGGTGTACCCTATTGATTCAGGACAAGCTAAAAACACGGTTTGGAAAATGGATTCATGGTGTACTCACTTATTATGTTCATTTTTCTACATGTTGAACAAAAACAAAGTTACGGACCGCAGCTCTGATTGGTTGTTTTTTACCGGGAGCGCATGACTTTCTGCAAATGGCAATAGGACTACTGGGAGGAGCCAGAGGAGCTTGATTTTTTCACAGATTATCTGTCTCATATTCTACTGTCAGGACATAATGACAGGTTTAATCAATATGTAAAAAATATTTTTTTACAAAAGTTCTCTACAGCACCTTTAAGTCAACCAGACCCACTTCCGGGTTAAATCCCGCCCACTTTCGGGTTAGGCCCCGCCCAGTCCGAGTTCGGATACAGATACAGATAATTCATATGGTTAACAGATACAGATACAGATACAGATAATGCTGTACTTGCTCATCCCTAATGAGCACACTACTGCGCACCTTCTGGCTGTCGTCTTGTTTGTTTCAGATCACTAAGGCTTCCAAAAATCTTAGCTGGCATTGACCTCACTGCAGCGAGACATCCATCTTCATAACCAGGTTACAGGATAGACGTACCACTGCCACATCTACATGATTATCACTGTTTGCTTTAAAGACTTCATTAAAAGTCTTAATTATTATGTATTTCTAAATTCATGGTTCCGGGGGGTTAATGTTAAAGCTCTTGTATGTTCAGTTATTCTGGGAGCAAGAACCCCCATAAGGAACCATCCCGCCAAAGATAAATTGTGTATAATAAACTCAAGTAAACTTGCCAAAGTGGTTCCTGTCTGAACTGCAGTTTCAACAATAACAACAAAACACTTATACAAACTAAACGTGAGTTTAGATTTCCATTCATTCACACAATGCCCTACACATTAAAAATACAATACTTGTTTTCCTGTGTCTCTAATCTATCTTTCCAGACCAATAGATTAGATAAAATAAACAAATGACTTGTTTTGTGCTTACAAATTAGTACAAACTGCCCAGAATTTTCTCCACCATAAACTGTTACATTAATAAGGGTATTAAGATCAATATAAATCAAAGGGGATTGAATTACAGTGAATAAGAACCAAATTAGTATGCAAATTATTCAGAATTAATATTTAACACTTTATCAACTATTCGTCTACCGATAAATTGAGATTAGGGTATTTTACCAATTCTGGACAAAATATTATCCAGTGGCGGTAATAATATCATAAAATTATGATAACTGATTATGAGCAAGGTAAAGAATCTACAGTTTGAGGCAGTAACTTGTAAGCACACAGCACAAGACACTAAACTAACGAAAACACACAAGCATTCATTCAAACAGTGACAGAGAAAAGTGATGTTATTAACGGAGGGTGAATGGAGTCCCAAGTGTCTAGCATTAGACAATATTTCTTGACCGCAACCTGAGAGAATCAATCTACTAGCATTTTAATCTTAGTTCGTTTTCTTAATAAGATTTGCACCAGTTTCAGCTAGAATTACGAGATATTTTGTACTTCCATTTGGATGCTCCTGTGGGCACGTCACTGGAAGTTGCTGGAGACGGAATCTCTGGCGCTGATTGGCTGGCAGTCTGTCGATGATGAGTTCTGAAGGACAGCACTCGATGGTGATGATTGGTTGGTTTTGCTGGGTGGTGCTTCATTTGCGAGACTTCCTGGATTGCGGGTTGCTATGCAACGGAGTTTCCTCTAAATCTGGAGCGACTTTGAGAGGGTTTTCTTTGACGAAGTTCAGCGAAGGACCTTACGAAAGAGTTGATGAGCTTTGAGTGAGCTCTTGGTGGTTTGAAGAGTACATGCTGGATGATGGAAAGGTCAGCACGAAACATTGGCAAGAGCCCAAGTCACTGCAACAGCAGGGCAAAAAGGCTAGGCAAAAAGCAATGCATAGCTGCTTGTCATTGGGTTATAAGCGTGTCCATCTGACCCGTCCTTCTTAGTGCGACAGCCAATCAGATATTGTCTTAGGCGGGACCTACGCCCCGTTCTCCGGTTCTTGCATGTAATTAGCGTAATGTCCACGTGATTGCGTGTCCAAACTCCTGAGAGTTTAGTTTAAATGCTTTAATAAGCAAACTTAATTGTTTAAAAATGGTGCATCCTACACACATCTACTTTATATCAAAATTCTAGAAATCATTTACCCATCAAGTAGGTACCAAAACACATATACTTCCCATAGTTTCGGTGGAAGTAAATAAGGATTTAGCCGTGATAAGTGTTTAACACACAAAATTAACTTGAGTAATATAAAGCATGCATAATACAGAGAATACACCTGTATGAGGCAACTTCTGGTGATTAGTTCCTATAACTGAGTAAGAAAACCTTGAATAGGCTGTAATGAAAGTTAAACACAGAAATAATTCCACAGGTTATATAAAACATACAAGATACTTAAATTATATGTGAGGTAAATACTGGTAATCAATTCAGCTTATTGGAAGCAATTTTGAGACTGTTGTTTGTATTAGACCACAAGTGGGAAAGACAGACACCTGTCACGCCCTTCTGGATTCTGGAGCCAAAGGTAATTTAATTGACACTGTCCTTGCACGTCACATGAACCTTCCTGTCCTCCCCTTGTCCCGTCAGATCCATGTCAGCGCACTCAATGGCCAGGAACTGCCGCACGTCACCCACAGCACTGAATCCATAACTCTGCTCACCTCAGGCAACCACACCAAAACCCTATCCCTGCTCCTCATGGACTCCCCTGTAGCACCCATCATATTAGGTCATCCCTGGCTGGTCAAGCACAAGCCACGAGTGGATTGGGGTTCTAACACTGTCACCTTGTGGAGTGAAAGTTGTCATGAGTCTTGTCTGGTTTCTGCTTGTCCTGCTGTGTCTGTTTCTTTCTTTCAGGAGGAGACCATGGTTTTGTCAAACGTGCCCGCGGAGAACCTGGACCTGAAGGAAGTGTTCAGTAAGTCCCATGCTGCTTCTCTCCCTCCGCATCGTCCCTATGACTGTGACATAGATTTAGTTCCAGGTAAGTCTCCGCCTAAGGGCAAACTTTACTCTATTTCTGTTCCTGAGAGGGTGGGCCATGGACAAATACATTTCTGATTCTTTGGCATCGAGGTTCATCCACTCTTCCTCTTCTTCAGTGGGGGCAGGATTATTTTATGTTGGTAAGAAGGATGGTTCCCTGCGACCTTGTATTGATTGCCAAGAGCTGAACAACATCACGGTATAGAATAACTATTTTCGCCACCGGTCGAAGTCTCCCATATAACGTTGTGGGTCAAAAAGTGTGGATTTCTACTAACAACATTCAGCTCCATTCCGTTTCTAATAAATTAGCTCCCAAATTTATTGTCCCATTTCCTGTCACCAAGATCATTAGTCCAGTGATAGTCCGCCTCAAACTACCTCCAGTGTACAGGAGGGTTCATCCCGCCTTCCATGTGTCCAAAATCAAACCCGTGTTTTATTCTCACATTAATCCGCCCACCCCGGTTTCCCCACCACTGCGACTCATAGATGGGGAGCCCACTTATTCGGTTAATCGTATTCTGGACTCCAGATGGAGGGCAAAAGGGATTCCAGTACTTGATGGACTGGGAGGGTTACGGTCCAGAGGAGAGGAGTTGGGTACCTGCTAGGGACATACTGGATCACTCCCTGATTGATGAATACAATCAGGAGGTAGGCCCGTCTGGGAACTCCAGGAGGCATTCCTAGAGGGGTGGGTACTCGGGTATCTCGGGTTTTGCACTATGTGGGTGGTGTGTGTGTGTTTTGCGTCAACACTGATTGTTTCATGTGGGCGTCTCCGCTAATTGTTCATTATCACCAGCTGCCACTCATTACCCTTCCCTATATATTGCCCTGTCTAGCGTCTTGTGTTAGTCAGAGCGTTGTTAGTCATTTCCGTGTTCTCATATTCTGCTTTCCTTGTGTCTGTATTCTCGTCGTTGGATTGTCCTGTCTTCCTGGAACCCTGTCCACTCCATCTCATCCCCAGATCTCATCACTTACCTTCACGGCTCTTCCCCCGCAGTTCCTGTGTCACACTCTCCTGCTGCCAACGCACCATCGCACCCTGGATCACCTGTGAGCTCTGCCTCTTCCTGGACTTCGTATTCCCGTCAAGATTCCCAGTATCACCTGTCTTCGTGTTTATTGTTTGTATTCATTTATTAAATATTCTAAACTCGCACTTGCCTCCTCCAACTCATTGACCATTCATTACAGGAAGGAACAGGAAATAATGATATGGCCAGTCGGAAGTAAGGGTTATGCATGGTTAATGAATCTAAGGTCCAGTACTCTGACACAGGATATTACTGCGCATGGTCTATATCAGGAGCAGAAATTTCAGATTACGGTTGTATTACCAGAACAAGAAAAAATCATTGAAAAAGTATTTTCTGATTTGTCTCCTAATCTGATTGACCTACCGCAGGATGCCTCCACCAAAGATATGGAATTTATTATGAGTTCAGAGCTAAGTGATAATGTTAAGGAATTTAGGACAGCTAAGGCCAAAGTGTGAAGGAAATTATGCATGTGCACTAGCATTATTACAAAGAGGAGTTCTGAAGGGAGAAATAGATGGAGAATGTTGGATCTGTATGCAGCTCCACTCAGCATGGAAGACACCCAATAACTTCAGAAATGGTATGTCTTGAAAAAGATAGATGCGATATACCGCCACAGATGTCTAAAAATTCTGCAGATGACAAATAATCTAAGAACAAACAGAGCATTGTTGTCTTCTCTGCAAGATTATAATTGTTCATATGAAGGACTGCCCTTCAAAGGAACAACTTTTCATCTACAGTCACATCTTGCCGATGTGTGTATCTGTTCAAACAAAGGAAAACTTTATGTAGGAATGTCAGATTGTAAGAATGCCATAACTCTGACTCGAACCTCTGTATACCATCATAACTGTACTATTAAGTATGACAATAAGAATGTTGATAATTTTTGTTGTCCGTTTTCTTATCTTGATAGCTCTCCAGGTACAATTTGGACCTATGGAGGAATGGCCTATTACCATTTAGATGAGGGAGACTGGCGTGGATTAGAGCTGAAGATCTTTGCCCGAACCCGACGGGACCCGATGGGACCCGACGGGTTCGGTCAGGTTCGGGCTTAATTGATATCATCTTACGCGGGCTCGGGCTTGCGCTCCGGTCATGTGATGTGTTTCGGTTAGCGCGAGAAAGATGCGAAAATGGAGAAAGATTCGAAAATGGATGCTGAGTAGGTGTAACAGAGGCTTGCCTCTGGCAATTACGTTTTGGTTGCACCAGCAAAGTCTGAGGTGTGGAAAAGTTTTGACCATGTTTATAATGAGAATAATGAGTGAATAATGATGCACCATCAGTGACCGCAGGAATGTGCTGAAGACATCAACAGTGGATTCAATCATTTTCCTCCACAAAACATGTAGGCTTAGCCTAATCTCTGTGAGTAAAGATTTTTCAAATGATAACTATATATTCATTGATTCTTAAATGCAAAATGTGGACTGAGTATTTACGCTAATGTTGGCATTATTCTTTTATTAAATGTCAGCTGCTAGTGGCATAGCAAATCTGGTGGAGCCTTTATCTTAATTTCATTATTGCCAAAAACCCATCTAAATTTAAAAAAAAAAAAATATTTTATTTGTTAAAAAAGACTCGTTTTTATTGGTGCGTTGGTCTATTTATAGACTAAATGAGCCTATGCCTATTTGTTAAGATGTCACAGATGACTTATTTTATTTCTTTATTCCAACTTCCAAGTTGTGTAGTCTACGTTAGTTATGAATAAATTATGTTAAAACATCTATACATGACTCAATCTTGTCAAAAAGCAAAAGAGCTGTGTGTGTGTGCACATGTGAATAATGTCGGGCCGTAAACGGGTTCGGGCTTTTAAAAAGCTGTCAATCAAAATGTACTTGTCGGGCTTGGGCCAAAACCTGTCGGGCTCGGGTCCTGTCGGGCCTAACTTTTAAGGCCCGATTACAGCTCTAGTGTGGATGATGCTACCCAGCACTGCTCTCCACAGGAACTACAGTGCTAACATTAAAAAACATTGCTACTTGTGATAGACAGGTAGCACCAACCAGACAGGAGTAGGGACTGCCGTTGCTTTAAACAAAATCAATGGTTTAGCTTGGCAGGTTTTGCCATTGGAAAATGATACTGCACACGCTCTAGGTTTAATTACAGCAGAATTGAAGAAGATAAGAGAAGCAGTTGTTCAAAATAGACTTTTCCTTGACCTTTTGACCTCACAGCAGGGAGGAGTTTGTAAAATGTTAAGAGCATCTTGTTTCTATATTCCAGATAATTCAGACAACATTACAAACATCGTGGACCATATAAGAGAATCCATTCCAGACCCCAAGAAGGCTGATTCTTACCAGGCGATGCTACCAGTCAATCCAGTACTGCCAACAATTCTCGGTTACCAATATCATAATTGCGTTCGGCAGGGGATAATCTATGAGAGAAAAACGCGCATGGATGAACCTTGTCATCTAAGGGACAACGTTGAGATAACACCGCCCCTACCCCCACCTCCGACGCGTCGACCTCCACCACAAACTGACGTGATGGGTCAGGGGTGATCAGGATAGGGGCTGAAACAAAGCAGCTCTCCAGTTTGGCAAACACAGCCTCTGCTGTGTCTGACCACCTGAACGTAGTTTTGGGGGAGGTCAAGGCGGTCAGAGGTGTGGCTAGTTGGCAGAAGTTGCGAATAAAACGCCGGTAAAAGTTGGCGAATCCCAGAAACCTCTGTAGGGCCTTACGGGAATCTGGACTTGGCCACTCTACCACAGCCTTAACCTTCTAGGAATCCATGCGTATTCCCTCAATCGACACGATATACTCAAGAAACAGAACCGACTGTGCATGAAACTGGCAATTCTTTGCCTTGACAAAAAGCCCATTCTCTAGTAATCTCTGAAGCACTCGTTGAACGTCCTGCATGTGTTCCTGGAGAGAAGAGGAAAAAATCAATATGTCGTCTAGGTAGACATATATGAATTGATCAATCATATCTCGCAGCACGTCGTTGACGAATGCCTGGAAGACCGCTGGGGAGTTGGAGAGAGAGCCCAGAGGGCATGACCAAGTATTTCTAAGTGCCCCCTAGGGGTGTTAAAAGCGGTCTTCCATTCTTTGTCAAGTATTCTTTACCGTGATGTTGTTCAGTCCCCGGTAATCAATGCAAAGTAGCAGCGATCCGGCTTTCTTCCCGACAAAAAAGAACTCCGCCCCCGCTGGAGAAGAGGAAGAACTTCAAAGCTAGAGAATCAGAAATATATTTCTCCATAGCCTCCCTTTCTGGAACAGAAAGTGAATATAATTTGCCTTTAGGCGGAGACTTACCTAACAGTATCTCTATGGCAAAGTCATAGGGACGATGCGGAGAAAGAGAAGCAGCACAAGACTTACTGAACACTTCCTTCAGGTGGAGGAATGGAATTGAATTGCCAGTCTATCTTGGGGTTGTGAAGAAGGAGCCAGGGGTGACAGAGGACTATGGGTTCAAGAGGAGAGTCAAGGATGTGGAAGGGGATGGTCTCAGAGTGGTTGCCTGATGTGATAAGGGTGATATCTTCAGTGATGTGAGAGATGACCGGTAGTTTCTGTCCATTGAGGGCGTGAACCTTGATGTGGTGCGTGAGGGGTCTGAGAAGAGAAGTTTGCGTGCAAGTGTAATGTCCATGAAATTACCCTCCACCCCTGAGTCCAGTAGTGCTTGACAGTCGTGAATCTGTGCTGATCATCTTAGTCTTACCGGGAGGAGCATAGATGATGATGAGGTCTTCTCGGCGGAGATCCCACCCAATAGTAGCCTCATATGTACTACCGGGCTTGGCCTTTAACCGGACAGATGTAAGCATGATGACCGGTCCCCCCGGTCCCCCCGCATGTCCCACTTTGGCACAGGCCCAGGGACCTCCACCTCTCCTTCTCCTCCGGGAAAGCCGAGCTCGCCCTACCTGCATGGGCTCGTGATCGTAGGAGGGGCATCTACCCGCAACGCTAGTTTGATGAGCCCATCGAGTGAAGTAGGGAGATCCAGGGCGTAGATTTCCTTCTGGACGCGGTCAGCCAGCCCATGCAAGAACATGTCCCACTGCGCCTCCTCGTTCCAATGACACTCCACCGCCAGAGTACGGAACTCGATGGAATATGAGCCCATGAGTTTCGGTTCCTTGCCGCTGTCGCCTCTGGCTTGCTTAGTTGGGGTCACTTCATCTACAGCGATATCGTTGACTTGATTGCAAATAATTGCACAGACACTATTAAAACTGAACAGAGATGACATAACTGAATTCAATGATAAACTGCCTTTAACTATCATTTTGCATTATTGAGACACTGTTTTCCAAATGAATGTTGTTCAGTGCTTTGACGCAATGTATTTTGTTTAAAGCACTATATAAATAAAGGTGATTGAATAGTCCGAGACGGATCTTTGACCCTGACGTAACTAGCCGCCTCCCTCCCGGCGATGGCCCGATCAAAGACCCGCCTCATCTCGGCGGAGAGTGTCTGGAACGAGGCGCAGCATGGATCTTGGTTCTCCCACACCGCCGTTCCCCATAATGCCGCCCTCCCTGTGAGCAGGGTCAGGACAAAAGCTCTACAAAAGTTAGGCTCACCCGAGTAGGACTCCGGAATGGGGAGACATGGTTCCGTCTGGGAGGGGGCTTCCAGTGGTGTGGGAGGAATGGGCGGTGTGAGCGGCGCAATGGGAACTCGTAGCAGCTGTAGTTGTTGGGTGAGCTCGGACACCTGCGCCACCAAAGCCTGAACCGCGTGACCAGTGTGGTTAAGATTTCTCTCCTAGGAGTCCATCCTACGAGCACTGGCGCTGAGAAATTCTTCCAGGGCAGATGATTGGTTACTCGCTGCCTCCATAGTGGTCAGATCGTTCTGTAATGTTTCGATGAAGGACAGGAGGCAAATGCAAGTACTGAATGTTTATTAAAGATGAGTAATGATGAGGAAATGATGGTGGGTGATGCAGGGACCTTGACGACAGCACAGACAGGTGAGTAGGTGTTTGAGTGCGCTGGTGGAGGTGGTGATGGTGATAGATCCGTGAGGATGACTGGAAATCCACTGGTTGACCGAACAGGAACAAGACACGAAGCAGTTGAACAGGAGGAAGAACAGACATGAAGCACGGAGGACCTCAAACAACGATCTGACAAATAAGAGATGAAAGACAGGGCATTAAGTAGGCTGGTGGAATGAGCTGCAGCTGCCGCTGATCAGATGATCAGCAGTAACACCCACATGAAACAATCAACATGACATAACATGAGACAAGCAGGAGACGGTGCATTCATGAACCGTGACAAGAATTAACTGCACCACTCGTGTGTCTCATACTTTTGTAGCAGAAATGAGTCGAATCAGACAAATCAAAGAGTCTATCAGAGCTGTGTGCATTGAAACGAGAGCCGAACTCCTCAGGAAGTCATAAATCAGTTCTAGTGCCACAAGAACCAAGCAAGATAACCAACCAACCAACTTGTTCACACAACAGCTTTCAACATTAACACCAATATAACAATTATTGACAATTTTAATTCGAAGAAGAGATTGTCAAATTTATTGTTCGTGATTGGAATGCAACGCTGGACATCACATGTAAACCCAGGAGATCAAGTTAAATACTTGCATTGACTTCCCCCCCCAGCCAGTGAAACCAGACTGAAATTCCTAAGGGGGAAGGGCTTTAAACCTTTGTCTTCACAGAAAAGTCCCTTTGCCAGAGAATGGCAATGAAACTGCTTTTTATACATTATGTATGGACCAGAATGAACTCAAAAAGACTTGTAAATGAATCGTTCCATTGCTTAACTCCATATTCATTTATGTGTAACCCACACATTTGACTATCATGTATAATCACTTATTGTGTATGTCTTTTTATAACTATAGGATACATAGTCATGTCTAGTATTGACATAATTGAATTGTCTTGCTTGATATTGTCCTGACAATCATTTATTTGTAAAATCTATCATAATCGTGTTATAGGAATCATGTCCAAAATTAGACCCTGTGAGGCAAGAACCACATGCTTGGTAAGATAAACAAATGATTTATGATACCCCAGACTCAAGACCATATCTGATTGGTCAAGGCAACATTTGAGGGGTGGCCAACAAGGAAGTTAAATGCTTTGGACATGATGTAATTTCGCTTTTAGTCTGCTTTTAGTCCCTAGCTGCTGCTATTAGCCATGTCTGCTTTTAGTTCCAGCCTTGCTCAGGCTATCAGTCATGCTATTAGTCATGCCTGCTCTTAGCTTTTAGCTTGTAGCTTTGCTACCTAGCTTTAGCTTGTAGCATCTAGCCATGCGGTTAGTCATCATTGTTCTTTGAGCGCGGTTCCAGCGTGCCTGCCTGCTGCTACTATGCCACAATGAGAAGGAACACAACCTAGTCTCGTCAAACTTTATTTCTTTTCTTTTCCGTTTGAGAGTTTCGTGTTCTGAGTTAAGTTTTGTAACGTCGAGTCTCCGACACCTGACCTCGGATGCCTGTTCAACTTCGACCAGCGCACACGACTCTGCACTTCCAGCCAACGCCCAACAACCACAGGCTTCCCAAGACGTCACTTCACTACTGAACTTCCAGCCAATCAGCGACACCGGGATACCCCTTTCAACGGGAGTCCCTTTCACAGGAAACTAAGGCAACGTATCCCCAGATATTTGTTGTGCTGGTGTATCTAATATAATTTTAGTCACATTGAGGAACTCAATGCAAGGGCTAATTACGTGATTGATGGTTGTTCATGTCTATGCAATTTAACGTATTGCTGTAAACTTGGGATTCCATATTTCCATTCTCTTAAACTCATCTTTCCCTAACTTTCGACCTTCCTGCAACTTGTTTGAATGTGTGTGTGCGTGCGTTTATGTGTTAGATTAGTTTATATGTCTTAGATTTATCTAATAAAGCCTTATTCATATTGAAAAGAGAAGTATCTTGTGTTTTGTGCTTACAAGTTAATGTCTTAAACTGCCGATCTTGTTACTGTGCTAATTGATAGTGTTTTCACTATAGTTTGGATATTAGTATCCAGCGCAGATTTGATGTTAAACGGCTCGTTCACTGAACCGCAGGCGCGTCTCCGTGAACAGCCGTGAAACAGTGATTCTGTTCAAATTCCCTTTAAAATCTTAAATGATTCCCTTTGAGCTAAATTGACCTGTTTCCCTTACACTTTGGTCCCGGGTACCTGCTCTCCTCTGCTCAGATAGCCCAACCTGGACCAGAAATTATATTTGTGATCTTGAAGGCAAGAATATACTATTTATTCTTACAGCAAGTCTAATTAGGGGGAGAAACTTTCAGCTGAAATATTCTAACAATCGCTCAAATCCATAAAAAATGACATTTGTCTTAAGATCGAAAGAGAGATCAGTGGTCTACAATCAGACATCAACGGTGTTAAAAAAAGAGTTGAACTCAGCTGTTGCCACAATGAAGCAATATCTTAACTTACATGAGCAGTGGCTGTGATCTGTCGAGGACTCTGCAATGGCCACAAGTGAGACTCTCGCGCATCTCGAAACTACCGTGGCCAAACTGAAGACCAAAGTTAATGCTTAGTCTCTCATGTGTGAGGATCTCGAAAGCAGATCAAGGAGAAATAACATCAGACTGATCGGAATCGAAGAGGGAGAAGAGGGTAATTGTCCGACGGAATTCGTCTCGAACCTTCTATGTGACCTGATGAACTTCGAAGAGAAGCCGCTGTTCGATCGAGCTCATAGGTCACTCCAGCCAAAGCCAAAACCCGGTCAACTACCCAGGCCCTTCATTATCACAGTTCACTTCTACCACATTCGTGAAAAGATTCTCCAAAGGGCATGTCAAAATATAAAACTGACCTATGAGGGGTAAACCCGTCTTTCTCTTACCAGATCTTTCAGCAAACGAGGCCAAGAAAAGAGCGGTGTTCGGTGAAGTGCACAAATGTCTGCCCAATGTTCAAGGTGCTTGATTCAGCTTTCGTCCTCCTGTCTGATTTCAAATCACTCTGACAGGTAAAACTGAGCCGCTTTTCACGGATTCACAGAAAGCGATGGAGTATGTAAAAAACACTCAGACAATTGACGCAAATGAAAAATAAATTTCACCGTAACTGGGAACACTTTGTTTTTATTGCCGTCTTTTGAGAAACATTGTTCATTCTATTATCTCGCAAGGTACATTATCTTTGTGATGATCCGACAAGATTACATTATTATTATTATTATTATTACGTTTATTATTTAACTATTGACTGGATAGATACTTACGCTGTGGTCTGTGTACTTAATTTATGTTTGTTCACCTGATGATGTGCTTAGTTTAGTTCTTGCTAGCGTATCCTAGACGCGAAGTAGGTAGTCTGTGTTTTCGTGCTTTATGTTTTTTTTTTTTTTGTATACACCTGGTTCAGGGAGGTGTTGATGCCAGGGTACTGGAGAGGAGAATTCGGCCGATAGTGGAACCTCGGATTCAGGAGGAACAGTGTGGTTTTCGTCCCGGTCATGGAACACTGGACCAGCTCTATACCCTTTCCAGGGTGCTGGAGGGTTCATGGGAGTTTGCCCAACCAGTCCACATGTGTTTTGTGGATTTGGAGAAGGCATTCGACCGTGTTCCTCGCGACATCCTGTGGAGGGTGCTCTGGGAGTATGGGGTCGGCGGCCCCCTGCTTAGGGCTGTTCGGTCCCTATACGACCGGAGCAAGAGCTTGGTTCGCATTGCCGGCAGTAAGTCAGACCTGTTCCCAGTGCATGTTGGACTCCGGCAGGGCTGCCCTTTGTCACCGGTTCTGTTCATAATTTTTATGGACAGAATTTCTAGGCGCAGCCAAGGGCCAGAGAGTGTCCGGTTTGGGGACCATGCGATTTCGTCGCTGCTTTTTGCAGATGATGTTGTCGTGTTGGCCTCCTCAGACCAGGACCTTCAGCGTGCACTGGGACGGTTTGCAGCCGAGTGTGAAGCGGTTGGGATGAGAATCAGCACCTCCAAGTCCGAGGCCATGGTTCTCAGTCGGAAAAGGGTGGATTGCCCACTTCAGGTTGGTGGAGAGTTCCTGCCTCAAGTGGAGGAGTTCAGGTATCTTGGGGTCTTGTTCACGAGTGAGGGAAGGATGGAACGTGAGATTGACAGACGGATCGGTGCAGCTTCTGCAGTAATGCGGTCGCTGTACCGGTCTGTCGTGGTGAAGAAGGAGCTGAGCTGTAAGGCAAAGCTCTCGATTTACCGGTCAATCTACGTTCCTACTCTCACCTATGGTCATGAGCTGTGGGTCATGACCGAAAGGACAAGATCCCGGATACAGGCGGCCGAAATGAGCTTTCTCCGTCGGGTGGCTGGGCGCTCCCTTAGAGATAGGGTGACCCGGCCCCGGATTAAGCGGAAGATGATGGATGGATGGATGGATGGATGGATGGAGGTGTTGAAGTGGGTGGGGGTTACAGGTTTGTCGGTTTTACAGAATTTTTTTTGTTTTATTTTATTCTTTTTTTTCCTTCTCTCTTCTCTTCCTCATGTTGTGGTTATATACTATACAATGCACTATACAATCCAAAAAATATTTTTGTCAATTTTCATCATCTCTGTATAAATGTATATATCTACATCAGTTTTCTCTCCCCTGTTTATCTATAAGCAGGGTCATTAATTTAGCTGTAAGCTGGAATGTAAAGGGTCTTGGTTGTCCTTCCAAGCTTAACAAAATGTATATATCGTACAAGCTAAAATAGTATTTTTGCAGCAAAAACATCTTAATGTCTGATTGGTCTCAGAATCTTTTCACTCCTTATTTTCTAGTAGAGCAAGGGGAGTTGCTATCCTTATTCATAAAGATATTTATTTTAATCCCTCAGATGTCCAGGCTGACCGTAATGGTAGATACATCATAGTATCTGGGCTACTTTTTAGCACTCCTGTGGTATTGGCAAATGTCTATGCACCTAACTTTGATGATGATAAATTGTTCCTTTCAGTTTTACCAAATTTGCATTCAAATTATTTGATAATTGGAGGAGATTTCAATCTTTGTCTAAATCCTAAACTTGACAGAGTGTCTCAAAGAGGAGCAACCACCTCAAAGTCATTATTTTCTTAATGATTATGCTGTTTGTCAATTCCTGAACTCATCTATGTGTGGCTATTTCTTTTTTTCCCACTTCCATCAGTCTTTTTCTTGCATTGATTATTTTTTAATTGACAACAAACTCTTGTCATGGGTTCAGCATTGTACTGAATTATTATATCTTATATATTATTTGAAAAGAGAAAACAGAGAAGATCTTTGGCTGATCTGACAGATTGTATCTCCCAATTAGAAAGACAATATGTAAACATTCCTTCACCCAATTAACTTAAAAAATATCTTCTCTTAAAAACTGATTTTGATACCTTTTCTACAGGTCACAACTGAGGAGATGCTAATTAAATCAAGGCATACCTATTATGAATATGGAGAAAAGGCAAAAATTCTTGCCCACCAGCTTAGAAAATCCTCTGCTTCCCATATCATTCCAGCTATTAAAGTACACAATACCCAACTGTCAGATCATTATGAAATCAATAATTCAATTTTAGAATTTTATTGGTTATTGTATTCTTCTGAACAAACCTCTGTGGACTTTAATAATTTTTTTAAAGATTTCTCATCACAATACTGATTCTGTGCAGTTTCTGGGCAGCCCTATTTCTTTTATAAAAATACTTTTTTAAAGAATTTTTTTTTTGTCAATTAGCTCCCCTTTTGTTAAATATTTACAATGAGTCATTTGAATTAGCTTGTCTTCCCCAAACTCTACGAGAAGCCTCAATTTCTTTAATTCTGAAAAAGGACAAAGATCCCCTTATGTGTAGTTCATATCGCCCAATATCTCTTTTAAAAATGTTGATGTAAAAATTGTAGCCAAAATTCTTGCGTTGGGATTAGAAACAATTCTTCCTAGTATAATTTCCACTGACCAAACTGGCTTTATTAAAAACAGACTCTTATTCTTTAATGTCAGACGGTTATTCAACATTCTCTATCATCCCATGCCTTCATCTGTACCTGAAGTTTTGATTTCAGTTGATGCAGAAAAGGCATTTGACAAGGTGGAGTGGGATTACTTATTTCACACTCTTCAGATATTTTGTTTTGACGAGTTTTATATCTTGGATCAAGTTATTACTGTCAGGAGAAAATGGGCAGGATTCAGATGCGGGTTTACGCAAGGCTTTATTTAAAGCAGAGGAGGCAGATCAGATGAGTCACGTTCACAGGATTACTCGTAGTGACTGGAAGAATAGTCGAAGCAGATGAATCAAACCGATGAGTAACGTTCCACAGCTATTTGTACGACCACTGAGACCGGAGGGATGACACTGAAGCTTCCAAGAGCTCTGCGCTGGGGAACAGGGGGCAGAGAAAACAGCTAAACACACTGGAGCCTGAGGACAAGACACGACAAAGGTGAGTGCCAAGAATAGCTAGAAGATCGGAGCTATTGATACGAGTAACAACAGTCTGACAATAGACAGAGAAACACGGGGACTGATAAGGGGAAAAAATTAGAAGAACATAGAAAACAGGTGGTGAGTAATTAGGGTTCACAACACTGAAACAAGGAGGGCGGGGAAAACTCAAACAGGTAGACGCGGTGAGCTGACAAGAGACCCAAACACACACAAAAGGCAGGTGATTAGCCCCGAGACCCAACAGTACCCCCCCTCCCAGGAGCGTCACCTGACGCTCTAGGAAGGGGCCTACCTCGATGCCGCCGGAAGTCCTCAATCAACGAGTGGTCCAGAATGTCCCGGGACGGCACCCAGCACCTCTCCTCTGGACCATACCCCTCCCAGTCCACAAGATACTGAAACCCCCTGCCGCGGCGCCGCTCATCGAGTAATCTCTTAACCGTATAGGTAGGAGATCCATCCACAAGACGAGGGGGCGGGGGGGTGGGCCGACTACAAGCAGGATTAAGGGGGGAAGAGAACACCGGCTTGACCCTGGAAACATGAAACACCGGATGAACCCGACCAAAAGTGGGAGGGAGCTTGAGCCTGATCGCCACCGGACTAACCACCTTGGTGATGCGGAATGGCCCAATGAATCTGGGTGCCAGCTTACGAGAAGGCGCCCGGAGAGGCAGATCCTTGGTAGAAAGCCAAACCCGCTGACCACACACATAGGCAGGAGGAGAGGACCGGCGACGATCAGCTGCGGTCTTGGTTCGGCCAGAGGCTTGGACCAGAATCCTCCTGACTTTCTCCCAGGTGCGACGGCAGCGCTGGACGAAAGCCAGGGCGGATGGAACCGCTGTGTCGGGTTCCTGTGACGGGAACAGAGGTGGGTTATAACCAACATAACACTCAAAGGGGGACATACCTGACGAGGCCACCGGAAGCGTGTTATGAGCGTACTCTGCCCAGGAGAGCTGCTGGCACCAGGAACTCGGATTGTTGGACGCTAGACAGCGGAGCATTCTTCCTAGATCCTGGTTGGCCCGCTCACACTGCCCATTGGTCTGGGGATGAAACCCTGAAGACAGACTAGCAGAGGCCCCAATCTGTCTACAAAATTCCCTCCAGAACCGGGAGACAAACTGGGGACCCCTATCAGAAACCACATCCACCGGAAACCCATGGAGACGGAAGACGTGGTCCACCACCAGTTGGGCGGTCTCCCGGGCGGAGGGCAGCTTGGGCAGGGGGATGAAGTTTGAAGCTTTGGAAAAGCGATCCACCACTGTGAGAACAACAGTGTTACCCTTCGACGGAGGAAGCCCTGAGACGAAATCAAGGGCAATGTGTGACCAAGGGCGGGAAGGGATAGGGAGAGTGTTTAGCAGACCATCAGGAGGGCGATTGACCGGCTTACTTTGGGCACATGTGGGGCAGGCCAACACAAACTGTCTAACATCTGCGGCCATAGTAGGCCACCAGAAACGCTGTCGGATGGCAGACAACGTCCTCCGAATCCCTGGATGGCAGACTAACCTGGATGAGTGACCCCACTCAAGGACCTCAGAGCGCAGCGCAGCCGGCACCGGCAACCTGCCCGCCGGACACTCCCCTGGCACTTGCACCCCTCGACCGGCCTCCTCAACTCGCTGCTCGATACCCCATGAAAGAGCCCCGACCACCACCCCCTCAGGAAGGATGGCCTCGGCCGCAACCTCCCCCCCTGGAGCACCGAACAGACGAGAGAGGGCATCGGGTTTGGTGTTCTTAGATCCCGGCCGGTACGAGAGGGTGAAGTTGAACCTGGCAAAGAAGAGTGCCCAACGGGCCTGGCGCGAGCTCAGCCTCTTGGCTGAACGGATGTATTCCAGGTTCTTGTGATCCGTCCAGACCAAGAAGGGCTGCACTGACCCCTCCAACCAGTGACGCCACTCACCCAAAGCCAATCGTACCGCCAACAGTTCTCTATTGCCGATGTCATAGTTACGTTCTGCAGGGCTGAGACGACGAGAGAAGAATGCACAAGGGTGGAGCTTCCCATCGTGGAGGGAACGCTGAGATAGAACTGCGCCAACCCCGACGTCCGAAGCATCAACCTCAACAATGAACTGGGCCTCAGGATCTGGAACCAACAGAACAGGTGCAGAGACAAAACGGGACTTTAAAATGTCAAAGGCTACCTGCGCTTCTCGATTCCATCTGAAGGACACCTTAGTTGAAGTTAGGGCTGTGAGCGGTGCAGCAATCTGACCAAAATTTCTGATGAATCGCCGGTAGAAGTTGGCGAAACCCAGGAATCGCTGCAGAGCCTTCCGGGAGTCAGGAACCGGCCACTGGGCAACAGCTTCAATCTTAGCGGGATCTGGCTTGATCCCCTCCGTAGAAATAATGTGGCCAAGGAACGTAACAGACTCAGCGTGGAATTCGCACTTCTCCGCCTTGACAAACAACTGATTCTCTAACAACCGCTGGAGAACCCGTCTGACATGCTGGGTGTGTAATTGGAGAGAAGAGGAGAAAATCAAGATATCATCCAAATACACGAAGACAAATTGATTGATCATGTCACCTGTTATGTGTATCTGTGTGATTAATTATTTCTGAGTCCGTAGGTGGCGTTGTGGGAGGATTTCTTATGTGAGAATTATGACGTCATCGGGGATACCGGATAAAAGGCTCCGAGACGGCAATGGCGGTGCTCTCTTTCTCTCCGCTTCCCATTCATCAGCGTCTCTTATCGCCTCTTGGAGGCGGTTTTTGTTTGTTTTATGTTAAGCTTAGGTTTAACGTATAAAGTTGTGTTTTGATATTTAGTATATTTCTTATTGTTCAGTTGCGGGTGGTGTATGTATTTATTTATTAGTTCACGTTTGCTTATTTAGTAAGAACTGAGCGAGGGAAGCAGATGTCCGGAAGACTCACCTGTTTTTATTTTTCGGTAGCCAGGTAAGAACTTTACTCTGAGAGCAGGTGTAGTTAGGGAACTGTTCTCTTAGTTTTCCTACCCGTGAACTGTTTGTTCTCTTTATCATCCATTGGACTGTTTTCTTTATTATAAATATTATTTGTGAATGTTTGATTTTGAACTTTAATTAAATAGAGACGTCTTGGAATTCACATCAGGGGTTGTGATTCTTCTTTGTTATATGTTCGGCCTGTGTCCTTAGAATTCACGAGCCTTGAAATGGTAATGGGCCGTAACATCACCCAACACGCTATTGACGAGTCCCTGGAAAACGGCTGGAGCATTGGTAAGACCAAACGGAAGAACCAAGTACTCGTAGTGTCCCGAAGGGGTGTTAAATGCCGTCTTCCACTCATCCCCCTCCCGAATGCGCACCAAGTGGTAGGCGTTGCGCAGGTCTAACTTGGTGAAGACCCGAGCTCCCTGTAATAATTCAAAAGCAGAAGACATTAAAGGTAGGGGGTACCTGTTCTTAATAGTAATGTCATTCAAACCTCTGTAATCAATACAGGGGCGCAGGGAGCCGTCCTTCTTCTGAACAAAGAAAAAACCTGCACCAGCGGGAGAGGAGGAATGGCGGATGAGCCCAGCTTGGAGTGACTCACGTATATACTTGTCCATGGCCTCTCTCTCAGGACCCGAAAGGGAGTATAACCGACCCTTAGGCGGAGAAGCGCCCGGGAGAAGATCAATGGCACAGTCGTATGGGCGATGCGGGGGTAGCGAGGTGGCCCGGGCCTTACTGAAGACCGCCCGAAGATCATGGTACTCCGCGGGGACACCGGACAGGTCAGAGGGATCCTCCTGAGGAACACAAGACACAGAGACAGGAGGAAAAACAGCACCCAAACATGACACGTGACAAGACTGACTCCAGGCTAAAACAGCATTGTTGACCCAGTCAATGTGTGGGTTGTGTTTATGTAACCACAGATGCCCCAGGATTAAAGGAGCCTTAGGGGAATCAATAATAAACAGTTCAATCAGCTCGCTATGGCTATCAGCAATATGAAGGCTTATCTTGGGGGTGATGTGAGTGATGGTGGTGAGGGGACGGCCAGCTAAAGACCATGCTGATACGGGACTAACCAGAGGAATAAGCGGTATTTTCCAACGTTGAGCAGAAGCAGCATCGAGGAAGTTCCCCTCAGCCCCTGAATCCACAAGGGCGAGCCCAGTGTGAGATCGACTCTGGAAAGAGAGTTGGAACGGCAGCTGAGTCCGTGCTGCGGGAGAGCTTGAATTAAGAACCGTGCCCACCAGGACTCTCCGCCTCACTGGTGGACCCTGGCTTTTAACGGACAGTGAAGGGCGAAGTGTCCTCCCCTGCCGCAGTATAGACACGCCCCCGATGACAGACGCTCCTGCTTCTGTTGTGGTGTAAGCCGTAAACGACCCAACTGCATGGGCTCCTCCTCCGAGGGCTGTCGGCCGGCAGAACTGGCTGAAGAGGACTCTAGGTGGCGCCACGGGGCGGGCGCTTGCCGTTGTTTGCGGCGGCGGCTGAGACGGCCCTCAATACGGAGCGCAAGATTAATGAGATTATCCAATTCCTGCGGGAGCTCTATGGCCGCGAGTTCATCAGAAATTTGAAAATCCAACCCCTCAACAAAACGAGCGCGCAGCGCGCTCTCATTCCAGCCACACGCCGCCCCTAAAGTCTGGAACTGGATGGCGTAATCCGTGACAGAGCTCCTCCCCTGAGTCAGACGCGACAACTGGGCCGCCGCCTCGTCTCCCTGAGCTGAGCGATCAAATAACTTTGCCATCTCTCGACTAAAATCAGTGAAGGTAGCACAACAGGGAGCCCGCGATCTCCATACGGCAATTCCCCATTCGCGGGCACGGCCCGAAAGAAGTGTAAGGACGTACGCTACCTTGGCTTCCTCATTTGCGTAACGCCGGGGCTGCAGAGAAAACACCAGCGAGCACTGGGAGAGAAACGCTTGACAGGCGTTAGGATCGCCATCATAGACCGGCGGATTGTTAGCATGAGGTTCGGACTCGTGGGCCATACCGGTGTGAAGAATGGACCCCCGGTTTGTTGCCTCTCGCTGAAGGTCGTCCACCCGTGTGAGGAGCTCGGAGACTCGGGCACTGAGAGCGTCCACATCCTGCGCGGTGGTGTTGAGCTGGGTGGCATGCTGTCCTAACAAAACTCTCTGCTGCACGAGAGCCGAGCGGAGTGGATCAGATCCCGCTGAATCCATGATCTGGTCAGACTGTTCTGTCAGGAGAAAATGGGCAGGATTCAGATGCGGGTTTACGCAAGGCTTTATTTAAAGCAGAGGAGGCAGATCAGATGAGTCACGTTCACAGGATTACTCGTAGTGACTGGAAGAATAGTCGAAGCAGATGAATCAAACCGATGAGTAACGTTCCACAGCTATTTGTACGACCACTGAGACCGGAGGGATGACACTGAAGCTTCCAAGAGCTCTGCGCTGGGGAACAGGGGGCAGAGAAAACAGCTAAACACACTGGAGCCTGAGGACAAGACACGACAAAGGTGAGTGCCAAGAATAGCTAGAAGATCGGAGCTATTGATACGAGTAACAACAGTCTGACAATAGACAGAGAAACACGGGGACTGATAAGGGGAAAAAATTAGAAGAACATAGAAAACAGGTGGTGAGTAATTAGGGTTCACAACACTGAAACAAGGAGGGCGGGGAAAACTCAAACAGGTAGACGCGGTGAGCTGACAAGAGACCCAAACACACACAAAAGGCAGGTGATTAGCCCCGAGACCCGACAATTACAACTTGTCTCAGTTCGTGTCAACACTATTTCCTCTGCATATTTTCAGATGATTCGTGGCACTAGACAGGGTTGCCCCCTCTCGCCTCTTTTGTTTGCAGTGGCAATAGAGCCTTTGGCCATGGCTTTGCGTCAAAATTCAAAAATAGCTGGTAGAATCAGAGGAGGACGAGAGCATAAAGACTCTCTGTACGCGGAGGCTCTTATGTATTTCCGACCCATCTGAATCCTTTCCTCATGTACTAGAGCTGTAGTCAAGTCCAGCTT
Source organism: Carassius gibelio (assembly GCF_023724105.1). Taxonomy (NCBI): domain Eukaryota; kingdom Metazoa; phylum Chordata; class Actinopteri; order Cypriniformes; family Cyprinidae; genus Carassius; species Carassius gibelio. The sequence continues at coordinate 51,811,034 of NC_068417.1, forward strand.
TGTCGAGTCCAAGTCTAGGACTAGTCGAGATCGAGTCAAGACCGAGTCCAAAGAGGTTCAAGTCCAAGTCAAGACCGAGTCCAAAGAGGTTCGAATCCAAGTCAAGACCGAGTCCAAATGAGAGAAAAAATTATCCTTTTTAAGACCACATACTTAAAGGAACACTCAGACTTTTTGGGACTTTAGCTTATTCACAGTATCCCCCAGAGTTAGATAAGTCCATACATACCTTTTTCATTTCTGTGCGTTCTGTAAGTGTTGATTGACGCACCCACCGCTAGCCTAGCTTAGCACAAAGAAGGGATATAAATGGATAATGGTAGCTTAGTAATCCCAATAAGTGACAAAATAATGCTAACATTTTCCTATTTACATGTTGTGATCTGTATAGTCACAGCGTGTACAAATAACAAGGCTATATGAGACACACTGTAAACCCAGATAAGTTCTACTAACTCAAAAAAATTGAGGCAACTGATTGCCGCTATTTTTTTAAGTTTGCAAACTTAAATATCATCAGTAAGCATATAGCTAGTTATTTTGAGTAACTGTAAATTATAACTAAACATTCATTTAAATCAAAATATATAATTAGTGTTTTGATCATCTTTAATTTATTTCAACTCAAAGTTTTGAGTACTGACAACTTCAATTACTTAATTAAAATATCCGTCATATATATAAATCCCTCATATATATAAATCCGGACAGTCCAAAAACAGTGACAACAATTCTTTGCAACAAAAAAAAGGCACACCTGGTCAAAGAAAATCAATTAAAATACTACCTTAAATAAAAACAGGATTATCACAGTAAAAAACTGAGTTTTTGTCAATTCAACACTCAAAATGTCGATTTTAAAACGACTAAGGATCATATATGGTCCCAATCTGTCTAGTGTTAAAAGTACACAGTTCGTAGTGTTGAATTTTTTGTGTTAACATAGCACCTTATAGTGTAGAAAAATTACACTCCAAGTGTAAAGTGTTACTATTCATGTAAAAGATTACACATAAAATCAAGAGCCTTCAGACAGATGTTTACATTTCAACTTTTATTTAACAAATGGGCAAAGTGGCAACTTTAAAGCATATACCAGATGTGTAGAGGTTAATTAGTCAGTCACATTAATTAAGTGTTGCACAGAAACATAAAATAGTTAATAAAACAAAATAATCACATTTACCTAGACATGAACAAATATGACGTGTAGATCTGAGTTGTGTAGCATCCATGAATGATGTTCCTCGTTGTCCCATCAGTGAGCAGTTATGACTGTGTGGTCTCTTCTCAGCAATCAAGCTGTTCTTATTAATGCCTGCAGATAAAAGACAAAAGTAACACTCAAGGTCGGCTCTCCAACTGATTTTATCTATATTAAATGTGTTTTTTATATAGAACCCATCTGGCAATAATTTGAGGCAGACAATAGGTAGTGACAGAAATGTCCAGATTTACCTTTTTGAAGATGTTTTTCAGCTTGACAAGATTGATATTTTTCCAGGTCCCTTGCAGCCTTTTGATGATGGTGGAATCAATGAATGAATTAATGAATTAATTAAAAAAAAACAATTAATGACAACATCTCTCTCAGGAACCATTCTGCTAAGTTGATTGTGTAGACACACTATGGCTCTGTTCACAACCTGGCATTAGCACACATCTTGGGTGACACATATGGCCATATACTTTTATTACAGGGTTCGTTAAAAAAATGAACATTTCATCAGTTTACTCAGCCAAGACTTTTGTTATCTCTGAAACACAACTGGAGATATTTTAATAGAACTAAGATTTCTGTCCCTTGAATGACGTCCACGCAACTACCACTTTAATACTTCATAAACTTCATAAAGAGACCTAATCCATAAAGAGAAGTAATCCATATGTATCATGTGGTTTAGTCCAAATTTTCTGTTAATGTTCCCTGATAAATGTTTAAATGTGAAAAAAAAGTAATTCTGTTCATTGTAAAGTGATCAAGTCTCTTCAGAAAATTTGATCTAAACCGCTCAATTCCTTTGGGTTAGTTTTATGATCTCTTTATGAACTTCTTGAAGTATTAAAGTGGTAGTTGTGTAGACTGTCAATGGAAGGAAATTTATCTCATTCAAAATATCTTCATTTGTGTTTTGAAAATGAATGCACGTCTTGCAGGTTTAGAATGACAGAATGAGAAATTATGACAATATTTCATTTTTGGGTCAATTTACCATTTATCTTTTTTGCAGTTTGCGATCTTAAATTAATTATTAGTAAATGCCAGGTGTGAACATTCGCTAATATTGTGTGCCTGCCCATTTAAACTGTAATTTTTTATATTCATTTGTGAGTTTAAAATTTGTACTCCACAGAGAATAACATATAAATGAGACAGACTCACACTTCTGGCATCATCTTCAGCATTCTGCTCCTTTCTTGAAGGTCTTCCATCACTCACACTCAGAGTCATCAGACTCACAGGAGCTTCCTTCACTTGACACTGCAGAAGTCTGGGACAATTCTATTGAAAAAGGACAAAAAACACACACACACACACAAAAAAAAACACTTAAATTAATTTGGTATAATAATCGCGATTTTCCCTAATTATGAGTATGCTGAGAACTGTCTATTATATGGGTGTCAAATCATAAACATATATATTTATATATTTTTAATCCTTCATTCTAGGGTCAATTAAATGAAACATTCTGCAATTTTCACATGGAGGCCTAAAACATTTTAATTATTTTTTTTATCTGATTATTAAATACATTTGTATAATTTTAATGAGTAACATGAGTAATATGGCATCTTAAAATTAACAGTGTAGTACATTAGAATAAATTAATCAGAATCAGAGAGCGCTTTATTGTCAAGTATAAATATAAGGATATTGCACATTTATTAACAAGTGTTAATTTATCTTACTATTAATTTATTATTTATAACGAAAAGAAACTGTAGATAGATTTAGACATATTTCGCAATTAAAACTTAACTTTGTAGATCTGGAAACATTTAGGACATTATTTAAAATAGCATGCCACATGAATTGATAAAGTACATGCACGCTCTGCCAGTGGACACTGAAAAAACGTAAAGACTGACAGATTTACAGTTTTACCTACATTTGACTTACTTTCACGATACTTGCATAAATGTAACTGTCATTAAAAAAAACTTGGCGGTAGCGCGTTTGTGTCTTAACGCAGATATGACGACATGACGGATGATATTCAGCTCTGAGAACAAGCAACGTACAGATTACAGTTCACACTTAAGCCAATGGCGAATAGACGTTTTTAAACGTGCTCTAATTTTAGAGTCTTGTTTTAGATAACGTCAATCAAATGACTGGTAAATGTTCCTCGTTATAGCAGCTCTGTCTGCAGCGGCAAGGCAGGCACTTTAACACGGTGTTAGGAGTAAAAAAAATAAAAAACAGTTGTTAGCGCCAAATTTTTAACAGTCCCACTATTACCGTTTCAAAGCATGGAAACAGCGAAATGCCGCACTCAGTGTTTTCAAAAACTAATACATTTACCATTTGATGAATTCTCTCATTTTAGTAGAAAACCTACCGAGTGTAAGTGAGCAGCTTCAGTCTTCAGCGCCAGACTCCAGTAACGTTAAACCCAGGCCTCGGCGGGAACAGAGGCGAGAGGATGTGTCAACGAACTAAAATGAAAGAAGCTAAAAAGCATATAACGTTATAACATAAAATGTATGCACATTCCACAATTATTTTACACGTAATCACCTTTTTTTTCCTGGAAATCGAAGTGGCATGAGAAACTTTCACTCTTCTGTAACTTACATCTCTGCAACTCACGAACACGAACTTAACACTAAACCTGACAAAACACTCGCAGTTAGTAATTTCTAAATGTTTTCACCACCGACCATATTTTGAGTAAAATTATCAGCAAAAATGTGTACTTTTATCAAGAGAAAAGCAATCCAACTTACCGCCTCGGTTGCTCGAAGAAAAAATGGTGTCGTCGCTTCTCAAGTCAGCAGCATAGCAGTCACTGAGGGGCGGAGTCCAGACAATTCAGCGTTTTTTTATTTTGTTTGGCACTTTAGTGTAAAAGTTAAATTACACCATATAAACAACGCTGAACACAAGGTTTTTGTGTTTTCGAATCCAAGTGCCAGTGTATCTGTTTGAAACAGGTCTGAGTGCATGTTCGAAGATGACGTAACTTGTTGGTAAAAAACCACCACTAGAGGGCATATGTTTGATATTAAAATATTTAATTATGGGTGAATTTATTTTTCAAGTTCCCTAAACTCTTTAACTGAAGTGTAGTTGTAAAAACTCAAAAAAATATTTACTGTTAACTTAAATCTATGATAATTGTTGAATGAACTCAAAAATAATAGTTAGCTAAACTTTTTGGCACATTTTGACTACCAGGAACTTTCCATTATAAGTTAGTTGGGTTTACAGTGCAGAGACCATTTTTAATCTTATAAATACTGGGAACTATATTCTCACTAGGCGTAGGAGCACAGCTAACGTTACTTGGGCGGAGTGGCTACTTGGGCAGAGTGATTAGCGCAGCACCTGAGACGCGCCGTGGTGAGGAGGAGAGAGTTTGCTTAGAGTTGGAGTAATAGAGTCAGCATTACTAGATAGTACATTTATAGTGTACAATCATGGGTGTTCGCTGTATTGTAAAGAGCTGCAACAATAAACAGGGGAGACCAGGTAATACTATGATGTTTCATAGAATTCCAACCAAAAACGCTGACCTGATGAATCGATGGCCACTTGTTCTGGGTATAGTTCCAAACACACCTGTAAACACCATCACAAAGTATTTCGTTTGCTCTGAATATTTTACTGTAGATGACTATTTTGAAAAAATGCAAGTTGCCACACGGACCATGAAACGTGTGCTAAAGGATACAGCCATCCCATCGATAATAAAGACAGGACAAATTGGATCACCTGTTGCTGCGGTAAGTGTTCCTTTATTGTTATTATTGTGTTGTCATGAACACACTGTCTCGCTCAATAACAAATGAGCGGCACTAAATGTAACTCTCAGGACTAATACATAATGTCAAAGGGTGAGTGATTTATATAGCTACTTAATATTTTGAGCTCATTTAAAATTCTAAACAACAACAAAAAACCTTTTTTGTTTATCTTTTGATTTTTTCATAAACTTTTATTAAAGAAACATGTAAAATGTTGCTCATCAGAATCAGTGGCATGCACAGACATGATGAAATGGCGTTACGAGGGCACAATTGCGGACCGGGGTGTTGGTTTGGAGTCTGTATAGGTTTGTTATCCCTCAGCTAGGGGCTGGCAATATGATAAAAATATAACAACTATTATTATTATTATTATTATTATTATTTAAATATCATGATTCTATCCTGATCCTTTCTAATGTTGGTTTTTCTATTTTGCAAGCTGTTTGAGCATCACAGCCTAAATAATTTCCCTATTATATTCCCTTTTAAGGTAACAGAATATGAAAAAGTGTGGCAGATATTTAGGCCAAAGTGCATGGGTAAAGATAGAAATCTTTGTTTTTATTTTGTCTTTGTTATTAAAAATGAGGACAAAAATACACATTACAAACACAGATATTATAAAAATAAACTGTTTTATTTTCAAATACAATAGGTGTGTTGAGCAGGAGCATTAAAACATTTTTTATGAACAAATATAAAAATAAATCATTGATTCCTATTAAAGCAACTGTATTAAAGCTTTTTTCAGTCAAGAGTATTGAGTGATTTGTCTCTGTGTGTTTGGCTGGGGCAGAGCTGACTGCTACCAACCACGTCCATCGGTGGCGGATAATGGACATTCCTTCAGATATGGAGGTAAGCTACGAAATAAGCTGGGGGCTCCGTGCGGTGGTCCCCAGACGAATAAGTAGTCGTGGACCACCAGCGGAGGTTTATCAGGTATGGAGGGACTAGTTGAGTGGCATCACTAGATCCGTTGCAAAAACTCCATTTATGCCAATGATACTCCTCGACATGGCAAGTACAGTCCGCCATCAACTAAGACTGCTGCCTCCACTGCTCTGTGGGTAGTCTTCCGTGAGCATTTCGTCTCCTCAAGACAAGGCCGTGTTGGGGACACGCGATAGGCAGGCTCAACAGACAGAGACCTGGCAGTCCCCTGCAACTCCACCGTCCATCTGGTTGTCTAAAGTTCATCTCCTGCCACTGGATATTGGATTCTGGAGTGAAGTTGTGGAGATAGGGTTTGCGCACCTCTCTCTTCACATTAATCCACTCTCTGCATATGCTATCACTTCACCGTACAAGTCCTTCGGCAATAGGGTAAATGTGACGGAGGCAGGTCTTGGATCAGACTGGCAGCCTTTAGCATGAGCCCTGCACGGAGGCTGCACAAGCGTGATGGTTATTGTGTGGATGGGTTGGAACAGCGTCCACCACCGGTAGCTTCTTGTGTGACTGAGCAGCCCTCTTCAGGGTCTGCAAAAAGGTGAAAAGGTGACCCAAACATTGCCTGTTCCCTACACTCCTGGGCAGCCCACCGCTGTCGTCAAGGCATCCCATTACGCGGTCGAAAATATAAATCGAAACTATTAATTTCGGCTACATGGAATGTACGCACACTTCTTGATGTGCAGATTGGAACTGACTGACCCTGCAGGCGCACTGCCCTGGTTGCGAGCGAGCTTAACAAATCCGTACCTTCACCAAAGCGGCCGTCTATCAGGCAGTATGTGTTTCCACCCTGCTATTAGTGCGGAAGCTTGGACTCCCTACCGCAGGCATATTCGGTGCCTTGAGGGCTTTCACATCAGATGACTCCAGCTCATACTAGGTGTCATATGGAAAGACAAAATTCCCCATGCTGACATCCTACAGCGCACTTACTCCAGCAGCATAGAGGCAACCATTGCCAGGCGGCAACGGCAATGGGTTGGACACGTTATCCGCATGCCCTCCCACCGCCTACCCCGGCAGGTCCTCTATGGGCAGATATACGCAGCCAGCAGGAGACCTGGGGGTCAGAAGCGTCGCTACAAGGACCACCTCAAGTCGACCCTGAAAAGCTGCAGCATCAACCCTGGAGTCCTAGAAACAACTGCTGCCGACCGCCAGGCATGGAGCTCTGCATGTGGTCTGGGGGTCCAACTGATCGAATCACAGCATACCCAACACAGAACTGTGCTACGTCAGCGCAGACACCAACGCGCCCAGCCACAACTACACCCATCCTCAGATTCTGCACTCACATGTCCCGACTGTGGCAGGACATGTGGCTCTCGGATTGGGCTTTATAGCCACCTTCAGTGGCACCGCCCACAGCAGCGGCTGCCTCCACACTCCAACAACGCATCCTAGAAGTGACGTCATCTTCGAAATCGATGGACTGCATAAGAAGTTTGCTGCATCAGTTTCTTTCAGTTGTTTACTTTAATTTCAGACATAACTAACCGAGTCTATACATAAACCTTGTGTGATTTGACAGAATTAGCATAAAACATAACTTAGTTCAGTAACCAAGCACAGTTTGAAGGGCTTTTTCATTTTTGTGCCGTGCTTTGATTGTGCTCAGAAAAACTGTACATAATAAAAGCACACGAAAGAAACGTTTAAATAACCAGTTAGGCTTTAAATGTCCTGTTTTTCTTGTTATTTTGAAGCTTTGAATGTTTTTACAGTGTGCTATATAACATTGAGGAAGCTATCCTCAGCATAATTTGCTGAACATAGTTTTACATGTGGATTATAATTTTCGGGAACCGAGTTAAACATAAATTGTAACCATTGATCTCCAAGTACAGCTTCCCTGGTAGGGCCAAACAAAGGTGATTGGACTCCGAGATGAAAATAACAGCGTTTCAACGACATGGCAAACACAAATGCAGCTCTTCCTCTTCTCCGTTGGAGCACAACAAGACCACGCCCCCTTTTTTGTGTATTCATGTGGGCGGAGGTTAGTCAAAAAAAAATGACATCATTACTGCAGGAACTAGAGGGATGTAGTCCAAAGGGGTCGTTTTTTTGTAGGCGAATTCTGTTAAATAAAATATCTCACTTGGCATTGAACTTTGAGCTTTAGAATTTTACAGATATTATTTATACTCTAACAACAACATTACACACTAACTAAAGTTTAAAAAATGGGATCACAAAGAATGGGACCTTTAAAGCAGATGCAATATATATATTAGTGCTGTCAATCGATTAAAAAAAATTAACTAATTAATCGCACAATTTTTTAAAATTAATCGCAATTAATCGCGATTAATCGCAATTAAAAGACTGAAACTTTTTGGATATGTAAATGTAAAATGTAAATAATTAATGTAAACTCAAGACAAAGAAACTATTTAAATTCAAAATATGATTGTTTATTGGAATTTTTGTTTAACTTGTAACACAGATTTTCTCATGTAAACAACATACCTGCAATAAACCATCAATATCCTCCAAATTAACTGTTGGCTTGAAAGCCATATTTATTACAGAAATAAAAACACAGGCATGTAAGTACCATTTGAATTTCAAAACAATCAATGCCAATAAAAAACAAAAATGATTTCCATGTTGAATTCTAAGTGGAATGCAAAAAAATTCCAAAGTATAGTCATTGCCAGTGCTTTAAGTGGGCCAGTACGCACCTGTACTCAGTACCGCCACTTCCAAATATAGCTCTTGAGCGTACCGCCACATCTCCGTGCGCCCAGAACGTGCTTGTAGCGTACCGGTACGCTCATTTGGACATCTGTTTTAATAGAGGTTTTAATCTTTTACCTGCACTGCCGATTTTCAGAGCGCCCTTCACAATGCAAGCTTCCTAATTCATCCCACCCAGAGCAGAAACTACATTACCCATTCACCCTTAAGTTATACAAGTGAATAGCGCATGTGTCGCTTTTCCCACTGTTAAGTGTCAACAACTCAACGTGGCCGGAGAAGGTGTGTGAAACTCGTTGGGAGTTATACTAAAGCAAAATCTTGAGTATTTATTGTCTGATAAACATTAAAAACTGTCTGCGGAGGTTGAGTCGTCCTGCAGCCCCCGCTGGCTGCTCATTGGCTGCAGCATCTTTTTTCTAAGTTCTAAAAAAAATACCGTAGACGGCAAGGCACAAATTTAGATATTCATTTATCTAATTAATCTATAGCCTATGCACAAAGACAATATGATCTTTTTGTCCCCTTTTTGTTTTAAAGCTTGATGAAGAGAGAGAGCGCAAGTTGCTGCAGCTGAGGAGGACAGTGATGCACGCGTACAGGAGTGATTGACAGTTCGCGGCACTGTGTACAAAAAATACTCCGCTACACAATTATTTCGTTTTTTCGTTTAAGCTTATTAACGTTAGCGTTACAGAAAGGTCTGATTTACGCACTGTTACAGTCATTGTTGTTGTTTTTTTAAACAATGACATTTGAGTTCATGATTTTAATGTTGCTGTTTCTTGTGGCAGACTAAATGAAGAGTAATGTTTCTTGTGGCAGACTGAAGAGTAATCCGGCAGAGTTTTATACTGAAACTTTACGTCTAAAAGTCCTTCCTTGGTCTAATCCATATTTATTTGCACGCTGAACACACATAGGCCACAACTGGAAATAAAAAAAACTGCAACCACGTTAATTGCGTTATTTTTTTTTAACGCGTTAAATATTTCAAATTAATCGAATGCGTTAACGCGCTAATTTTGACAGCACTAATATATATATAAAAGTCAAAAGTCAAAGTGAAAGACATGACATTTGCCAAGTATGGTTGCCCATACTCAGAATTGGTACTCTGCAATAAAACCCAAGTGCACTCACACAGCAGTGAGAAGTAAACACACTGTGAACACACACCCGGAGCAGTGGGATGTTATAGATCCAGCACGCAGGGAGCAACTGAGGGTTCAGTGCCTTGTTCAAGGGCACTTCAGTCATGGGTATTGAGGGTGGCAGAGAGCGCTGTTCATTAACCCTCCCACTTACAACTCCTGCCAGCACTGAGACTCGAACCGGCGACCTTCATTTATTTGAATGCATTTGTTTTTTTGCATTTGAGAGCGTGATTACGAGTAAATTGGTCCTGTCTGTCTGTGCAGCATCTCTCTACTAATAGTGATGCTGTGGATCCTGATTACTTCAAAACACAAAGACATTTTTACAACAACTTTTAGGTTTCAAAGCATTTTATTGACAAATCGCAGGGCAGCTTTGATAATATTTTTGTTTCTGTGTGTGAGTGATCCATTATGTGTATGTGTGTGCGTGTGCCGTACAATCCTTATAGGCAGAACTAGTTTAGAACGGCTATAGTTACAGCATTAATTGTGCTAGTGATTGAGTGATAATGGAGCACTCTCCATGGAGAGCTAGCGGAAACCTTTCAAAAAAAAAAACCCCCCTCTTCAGACAAAATCACACTGTTCAGCTCTCAATGCACTTCGATCCCATACGCAGCTTTGGGGCGGCAACTGGGGTGGCAAAGCTCATTTTTAGGGTGCCAGTTGCCACCCCATGCCACCCTTGTGGACACGCCACTGGTTTTACACACTTATCTCTCACACCCTTTAGCATGCAAAAAAACAGACGTAACCACAGCTTTTTTTGACATTTTGGTCTCCTGAGTGCTTCAGTTTCCTGAAGGACTGCTTATCAGCATTTATTTAGCAGAAGTGCATTATACCGCAGCGCATTTTTAGCTTCAAGTGTCTCTACTAGGGCTGTAGCTATCAAATATTTTCCTAATCGAGTATTCTACCGAAAATTCCATCGACTAATCGAGTAATCGGATAAAATGTTTCTTGCTTAATTAAAGTGCAATATTAAATATGCAAGAGAAAATAAGACTCCTGGGTCTCTTAAAAGTTTCTTTTTAATTTTTATTTTTTTTAAATGCATAGAATGCAATGCATACATCAAAAATAAATATTTAATTTTTACCCAATGTTTCTCTGTCTGTATTTGTACTGTGAACAGTGACAATAAAGTTGACAGATGAATTAAGTGCATTTAAGTGCCATTCATTTGGGGTTTAAAATAAAGCATTTTCTGAGATGTAAAAACAAATAAAATCTATTATTTACTCAAATTACTTTTAAGTATCAAAACTAAGGCATACAGTAAAATAAATAATAATACAAAAACACTGCCTTTTAGTCACGCAAGTAAACTTTCTGAACTAAAAGCTAACTAAAAGTTCTGAACATAAGCCTTTACTGTCTTGGAATGCTCTGTAGCATTAAGGAGGCAAAAACACATGGACAGGAACTTAGAACAAGAGAATCATGTTTAAAACACTCTCTGAAAACTCAGCTGCTTGCTCAGTGGAACATGAAGTAGCTGTCAACAGATATCTGTCCATACGAAGCTGTGATGATTTACTGAAAAACTGTTTTCTGTTGAGATGCTGCAGCATGGACGATGTGCTGTTGTATAGGGCCCTATGAAATCCGTTAATTTTTTTTTCCAAATTCTGTTTTTTCCATTACAAAAAAATAATAAAATCATAAAACTTATAAATGTTCACATTAAATTATTAAAAGTTTTACAAAAAATACATGTTTGGGGACCTTTGAAATGTTTAAATCCATAAAAACACCTTCATTTATTCTATTTTTTTTTTCTTAAAATAGCCTTATGAAATGTTTTCCCCCCTCTGAAATTCAGGTATGTATGTGCATTTTTCTGGTTATCAAATGAAGGCATAAAACATTAATTTAATTTATCTTTTAATTATAGAAAATTAAGCAAACTTATTTTTTTGGTAAAAAAAGGGGATTTACTATTAAAAATAAAACATGGAAGAAATGTTGTGTGATTAAACCTTTAAAAAAAAGGTTTTTATAATATATATAGGCTATGTACATTCTGCTGAACATTTCCAAGTGGGTATAACTGCAGACTGGAGATCTCCAAAATGGGGCATGAACTACAAAATTGGGCAGAACCTCCAAAATGGGTCTGGGTCTCCTTTCGCAAAGACTTTCACCATTGGCTGTGGCTTCAGTCAATTGTTACTGACTTACATTTCAAAATAAAACTTTATAAATGCAACACTGTTTCTAGTTAATCTAAAATAAAATATGCGATAAAAATAAATATTATCATGAGAGCAGAGCTCAAAGCTTGTGGCCAGTGGTGTTTGGACCCAAGTTTGAACCTCTGCTTCATGATGTAAACGGGAATCACTCAGGAGCCATCCCAGGGGAGGGGGGGAAGATTTTACTCCATTGCTTTATTCCAAGCAACAGGGCTGTCCCTGTACACGAAATTCGCAGGCTAGGAAGGGGTAGTTGATACTTGGTGTAAATAAAAAAAGTGACATTGTCCGGTGAGTCACATATCGCATAATCATAAATCAACTGTTTATCTCCTGAACTGCAACTTTCTTTACCACACTATTCAGCGCCAATCCTGCCATTCAGTAAATTTCACTGGTTAAGGTAAGGTGTGGGGTAGGTTTAGGGGTTAGCATTTTTGTTGCATATTTTAAGAAACACTTTAACTGACACATCCAATAAAAACTTCAGAATCAGCTGTGGGGCGGAGTTTGCACTGAAGTGGATTGGGGGGAAAATTGAGCATGCATGTCATGTGCCTTTCTCTCAATAGGAGGAAGCCACACCCTATTTTGGAGTTCCCACCCCTTTTTGAAGTTCCCACCCCTATTTGGAGATCTCCAGGCTAAAGTTATACCCTTCTCAACATTTCTGGCAAACACTTGTCTTTAAACCTGACTTTTATTTTACGGGTTGACGTACCTCTACAGTTCTGTGTATGTGATGTGACGCTAGTTTTACATAAATCAAACGGTCAGATGCTCATGAAATGACTCTCAGAGCAGTTCTGGAGATGTTGTTCATGTGTTCACATCCTCGTTTACTGAGATGACAGAAGCTGAAATCACCGCGAGCGTCCCCCGTGCTTCCGTGTATGTAATGAATAAAGCAGCGCTTCTGCACCATTCATTAACAGAGACACGCAGAACATGCAGGATTCATATTTAAATAGACTTTTCTGGCTTCATATGTACAGATATTAGTCCATATCATGATTTGATGTAAGTGCAATGACCTATTTTTGATTAATTCATTCAAAATGTGCAAATTCCATGCCATTCCACGTTAAACTGTAATTCCGTTTTTATGACTGGATTCCGCAATTTCATTTCATTTCATTTCATTTATTTATTTTAGGACAGTACACATTAATCAACATTACTGTAAATGTGCCAGTGTTAGCCAGCAGGCTAATTTTCAACTGTAGTCCATTGGCAAGATGTTATACTAGGCACAAGATAACTGAAAAATAACATATTAAGGCACACAACAATTGATATACAACAATAAAACATAATGCCATAGCACTGGCTACATTAAAACATAAAATCATAAAACATAAAACATATAACCATACAGCCATACAGCTGTTTGGAATTTATAAAGGACCATGTATCCATATATCTATCATACATATACCATAGGTTACAGGACAGTTAAAGTCAAAGTCAGGTTACAGGACAGTTAAAGTCAGACATACATTAATTATTATGAGAGGTGCTCACATTTTTGTATGCTCAAAAGCCAGACCTTAAGATGGTGAGTAAATGTATGGTAAGAGGTGGAATTTCTAATGTCCACTGGCAATTGGTTCCATAATTTAGAGGCTCTCACAGAAAAGCATATTTGGCCAAAGGAACTGGACCTAAGAGGGACTACACAGTCCCCTCTAAAGGCAGACCTTGTGGTTCTGCTGCTAGATGACTTCTGTTGTACAAAAGTGCAAAGTGGTGGGGGAGCCTTTCCATTAATAATCTTAAAAATTAGGCATGCATCACTGTATTTTAAAATATTTTCCCAACTAAGTAGGTTATATTTGTTAAGAATGTTACAATGATGGTAAAGTTTGGGTTTTTTGTCTAATACTTTAAGTACTTGTTTATAAAGTGATAAAATAGGCCTTAGTGTTGTGCTACATACCTGGGTCCAGCTTATTATACAATATGTTAGGTGAGGAATTATCATAGTATTCATGTATAGCTGTGCTACAGGTGTTGTCAAACAGTTCCTTATATACCTCAAATTTGCTAGGTTATATTTGGTTATTTGCACTACCTTTCTCACTTGAGGTTTAAATGATAGAGTAGAGTCAAGAATAATGCCTAGATATTTAAAATTTGTAACTGTTTGAATGACCTCCCCAGACAAACAGACATTGGATTCACAATGAGATACAGTGTTGCTTTTACTAAAAAACATACAGACTGTCTTCTTAACATTGAGATCCAGCTGTGAGCCAGTAAGCCATTTTTGTACATGTACCATTGTGTCACTGAGCTTGGCAGAAGCTTGAGCTTTAGTTTCCGCATGAACATATATGACTGTATCATCAGCATACATCTGCACCTCACATCCAGTGCACACTAATGGCAGGTCATTTATGTAGATGCTGAACAGAATAGGACCCGGGACAGATCCCTGGGGTACACCCAGTTCGTTCCTCAAGGGTGGTGATGTCTCACCATTAACTCTCACATACTGAACTCTTTTTGACAGGTAAGATCTCATCCACTCAATAACACTGGTTGAGAAATTAAAATAAGACATTTTGTGGATGAGTATTTCATGGTTGACAGTGTCAAAAGCTTTTTTCAGATCTAAGAAAATTGCTCCAACTATGCCTCCTTTATCCAATTTTAACTTGATATTTTCAACAAAGAAACAATTTGCTGTCTCAGTGGAATGATTGGCTCTAAAGCCAAATTGCATGGAGTGAAGTTTAAAAGTTCCCTCCGCGTTTTCTGTATCACGGAAATCATAGGGCCCTAGTTGTAGTATGTCACTATTGTAGTATGTCTATCTTGCAAGGAACACACACCACAATGTTCTCTTTGCATTTCAATATGAAATGATACCAAACCTTGGACATTTTGAGTCGTTTTCTCCTATTTGTTTCTTCTCTTTGCTCATCGCCATTGTTATCGCTCCCTTCCATTTTGCAGCCCGCGCCCTTAAAACACTGCTAACTCCTTGTCTCTCCTTCCACTTTGTGGGTGACATAAACGCGTTGTGTCACATTAAAAAATCATTGCGAAAGAACCTGACGTGAGCTTTCTCTTCTGCCGTCAACTGATTGCTTGCTTCTATGTTTACACCAACATATATGTTTTGTACATGTAAAAACTGAAATCCTCAGAAAAGGCATTGTAATTGAGTGGTTTAGATTTCAGCATCGCGTTAGTTTAGTCAGGCCATGTTAGACATGATTGCATCTTCCTGAAGTGTACCAATCCAGTCTCAACACCTATCACAAGCGGTCAATTTAAATTCCCATTCTGCACCTCTTCCATCGCATCGCTGCTTTCAACTAACCGGCATCGCTGCCTGCAAACTTTTGGCTACATGTTAATTTAACATCAGCAATGAGAAAACTGCTACTCTTAGCACAAGTGATCTGTTTATCATTACTCACCATGTCTGATCAAGATTCAAACGAAGAAAAGGTTCAGTTTTTCATAGAAAATGCAGGCAAAAATTTTGATTTGGATAATGCTTCAACTGTACGATTTCGTGACTGGCCAATAAATCACTTATAGCAGAATGGCCGGCTGAGAAAATCATGATGACGCTCTACAGCTTCAATTCTTCCTGGAAACCTGCCTTATGTCACAGAGGTAAGCTAATTCTCAGCACATAGAGACTCTTTCGCCTAGATAGCAAACTATAGAGACTTTGTCTGTTCCCTGAACTAGAAAATACAAAAATCGTCTAAACCAAGTTAAGATTAACAATTTAATTGAGGTTCAACAAATAAAAAAACAGATGCAATATGGATAAACAAATGATAAAGCTTGGCTTATTGAATATCAGATCCCTTTCTACGAAAACACTTTTTGTAAATAATATGATCACTGATCATAATATAGATGTGCTCTGTTTGACAGAAACCTGGCTAAAACCTGATGATTACATTATTTTAAATGAGTCCACTCCCCAAGCATTTATAGACATTCTGAACTCTATTGGGGTTAGAAAACACGTTTCAGGACCTACTCATTGTCGAAATCATACTCTAGATTTAATACTGTCACATAGAATTGATGTTGATAGTGTTGAAATTATTCATTCAAGTGATGATATCTCAGATCATTATTTAGTTCTGTGCAAACTTCATATAGCCAAAATTGTAAATTCTACTTCTTGTTACAAGTATGGCAGAACCATCACTTCTACCACAAAAGACTGCTTTTTAAGTTATCTTCCTGATGTATCCAAATTCCTTAGCATATCCAAAACCTCAGAAAAACTTGATGTAACAGAAACTATGGATTTTCTCTTTTCTAGCACTTTAAATACAGTTGCTCCTTTACGCTTAAGGAAGGTTAAGGAAAACAGTTTGACACCATGGTATAATGAGCATACTCGCACCCTAAAGAGAGCAGCCCGAAAAATGGAGCGCAGCTGGAGGAAAACAAAACTAGAGGTATTTCGTATTGCTTGGAAGGAAAGTAACCTATCCTACAGAAAAGCATTAAAACTGCTAGATCCGTTTACTTTTCTTCTCTTTTAGAATAAAACAAACATAACCCCAGGTATTTATTCAATACAGTGGCTAAATTAACGAAAAATAAAGCCTCAACAAATTTTGACATTTACCAACACCACAGCAGTAATGACTTTATGAACTACTTTACTTCTAAAATCGATACTATTAGAGATAAAATTGCAACCATTCAGCTGTCAGCTACAGTATCACATCAGACAGTGCACTATAGACCCCCTGAGGAACAGTTCCACTCATTCTCTACTATAGGAGAGGAAGAATTGTATAAACTTGTTAAATCATCTAAACCAACAACATGTATGTTAGACCCTATACCATCTAAGCTCCTAAAAGAGGTGCTTCCAGAAGTCATAGATCCTCTTCTGACTATTATTAATTCCTCATTGTCATTAGGATATGTCCCCAAAACCTTCAAACTGGCTGTTATTAAGCCTCTCATCAAAAAACCACAACTTGACCCCAAAGAACTAGTTAACTATAGACCAATCTCGAATCTCCCTTTTCTGTCCAAGATACTAGAAAAGGTGGTATCCTCACAATTATATTCCTTCTTAGAGAAAAATGGTATATGTGAGGATTTCCAGTCAGGATTTAGACCGTATCATAGTACTGAGACTGCTCTCCTTGGAGTTACAAATGATCTGCTCTTATCATCTGATCATGGGTGTATCTCTCTATTAGTTTTATTGGATCTTAGTGCTGCGTTTGACACAATTGACCACAACATTCTTTTGCATAAACTTGAACACTTTGTTGGCATTAATGGAAGTGCATTAGCATGGTTTAAATCGTACTTATATGACCGCTTACTGCTAAATTCTGAAAAAACAGGTGTTAATTATAGGACCTAAAACTCTGCTTGTAATAACCTAGAACACTCTCTAAGACTTGATGCCTGCTCTGTCAATTCTTCGTCATCAGCTTTCCTTAGAAAGCCACGTTTCTAGTATTTATAAAACTGCATTTTTCCATCTCAAAAATATATCTAAATTATGGCCTATGCTCTCAATGTCAAATGCAGAAATGTTAATCCACGCATTTATGACCTCAAGGTTAGATTATTGTAATGCTTTATTGGGTGGTTGTTCTGCACGCTTAGTAAACAAACTACAGCTAGTCCAAAATGCAGCAGCAAGAGTTCTTACTAGAACCAGGAAGTATGACCATATTAGCCCGGTCCTGTCAACACTGCACTGGCTCCCTGTCAAACATTGTATAGATTTTAAAATATTGCTTATTACTTATAAATCCCTGAATGGTTTAGTACCTCAGTATTTGAATGAGCTCCTTTTACATTATAATCTTCTACGTCCGCTACGTTCTCAAAACTCAGGCAATTTGATAATACCTAGAATATCAAAATCAACTGCGGGCGTCAGATCCTTTTCCTATTTGGCGCCTAAACTCTGGAATAACCTACCTAACATTGTTCGGGAGGCGGACACACTCTTGCATTTTAAATCTAGATTAAAGACCCATCTCTTTAACCTGGCTTACACATAACATACTAATATGCTTTTAATATCCAAATCCGTTAAAGGATTTTTAGGCTGCATTAATTAGGTAAACCGTAACCGGAAACACTTCCCATAACACCCTATGTACTTGCTACATCATTAGAAGAATGGCATCTACGCTAATATTTGTCTGTTTCTCTCTTATTCCGAGGTCAACGTAGCCACCAGATCCAGTCTGTATCCAGATCAGAGGGTCACTGCAGTCACCCGGATCCAGTACGTATCCAGACCAGATGGTGGATCAGCACCTAGAAAGGACCTCTACTCCCCTGAACAGTGGAGACAGTGGAGACCAGGACAACTACAGCCCCAGATACAGATCCCCTGGAAAGACCTTGTCTCAGAGGACAACCAGGACAAGACCACAGGAAACAGATGATTCTTTTGCACAATCTGACTTTGCTGCAGCCTGGAACTGAACTACTGGTTTTGTCTGGTCAGAGGAGAACTGGCCCCCCAACTGAGCCTGGTTTCTCCCAAGGTTTTTTTCTCCATTTTGTCACCGATGGAGTTTCGGTTCCTTGCCGCTGTCCCCTCTGGCTTGCTTAGTTGGGGTCACTTCATCTACAGCGATATCATTGACTTGATTGCAAATAAATGCACAGAAACTATTTATCTGGACAGAGATGACATCACTCAATACAACGATGAACTGCCTTTAACTATCATTTTGCATTATTGACACACTGTTTTCCTAATAAATGTTGTTCAGTTGCTTTGACGCAATGTATTATGTTTAAAGCACTATATACATAAACAGGCAGCACTTTTAAATTTGCCAAGATGTCAGGCGCTCTGGCTCCCGGTAAACATTTGACTATGGTGGCTGGTGTCTCTATATTCACGTTCCGTACAATAGAATCGCCAATAACTAGAGCACTTTCTTCAGGTTTCTCAGTGGGTGCATCACTGAGTGGAGAGAACCTGTTTAATGTTTTGATCGGAACAGAAGAGCGGTGTTTTGACCCACGACTACGCTGCCTCACCATCACCCAGTTGCCCTGCTGCAGGGGCTCTGCTGGAACCGGACAATGTACAGGAATCCCTGAGCTAGACGCATCCAAAGCCATATCTAGAGCCCTAACATTCTTACTGTCCTCAATTAAAGTTTGGATGCGTGTCTCTAATTCTAAAATCTTCTCTGTCAGCCTAACTATTTCCCTGCATTTATCACATGTGAAACCCTCATCTGCGACAGAGATACATTTACATGTGACAAGAGGTGCAAATAACAATAGCAGGAGAAGCTATTTCTCACCGTGCTTGATGAAATATTCTTACCACAGTTGTTTGATGAACTTGTGAAAAATTGGAGCAAGAGAGAGGAGAGGAGAAAAGAAAACAGCGATAGGTTCGAATGTAAACGCTAATGACAAGCTAACGTTTTGCAGGTGTACTGCACTCATGGATATAAAATAAAAGTGAACGATCAAAATTAATCTTATAAGATTGATCGATAATATCAGAAATATGGTGTGAATTAAGTTTTATTTTATCACTTGAAAAAGCAGAGAGTGATAGTAAGATAAAAATTATAGAGAAAAAAAATAAAAACAGCTACACTGAGCTACGATTAGCTACAGAAGGCCAACAGGAAGTAGAGAAAACAGTGTATAACAGCAACACCCCTGTGTGGCTTTTGGAGTAGTTAGAGACCTAGTCTGTGAAGTGTATCCATTGCGCAGGGCTGAATTAGACTCCTATTTAGCCATTATTTCAGATCTTGCTATGACTTATGGTGGGACTCTAGTAAACGAGTACCATAAATCTTTCTCAGCTAAGGCAGCTATGTACATTCAACGGTTTCATCCAAAGATTGGACTGGTTCGTGGTAGACTTGGCCTTAATAAGTAGACATTTTAACCGGTCACCACACGTTGTCTCGCTCCTTATGTGGTTCTTTAGCACATACCCCTTCTCTATGCTCGAGAACAGCTAAACCTCCGGCAGGCTGCCTACCTAAAAACAAAAATTGCAAAAAAGGTTACCCCAGCGATTCATACTCCCACGTCTTGTAACTTTAATGAAAATGTGTGCAGGTTTCCTAATTGTAAAATTATCTACGCTTGCAGTTATTGCTAAGACGGACATCCCAAGTCTGTGTGTCCTCGGAGAATGTCAAAA
Source organism: Carassius gibelio (assembly GCF_023724105.1). Taxonomy (NCBI): domain Eukaryota; kingdom Metazoa; phylum Chordata; class Actinopteri; order Cypriniformes; family Cyprinidae; genus Carassius; species Carassius gibelio. The sequence goes on from NC_068417.1 coordinate 51,831,196, forward strand.
AGGAGAAAATAAAGCCTTCTACACCTGTCAATGTTCCTGAACTTGACAAATTTTGAAAATGCATCCAAATCGCTGTTTTGTGGATTATTTGATTAGTGGACTTATTCAAGGATTCTTTGCTGGTTTAACACTCCTCCCAAAAACATCTTTAATTTGCAATAATCTCCAGTCACCTCTTAAAGAGCCCAAAGTATTAGATATTCTATTGGCAAAAGAGGTAGAGAAAGGATATTTGATTGGTCCCTTCCATATCCCCCCTTTTCCAATTTTTCATATTAACCCCTTAGGCGTAGCTACAAGGAAATATTCAGGTAAGGAACTTTTAATAATAGATCTGTCAGCCCCCCATGACAATGTTCTTGTACCTAGCATCAACAGTTTGATTACTCTGCATGGTTTATCTTTGTTTTATGCTTCAGTGGATAATACTTTTCAGTTTATTAAAGTTGCTGGTAAGGGCGCTTGGCTGGCAAAGCCGACATTGTTGATGCTTTTAAAATCATGCCTCTTCATCCATCTCAGTGGCACCTTTTTGGTGTCCAATGGCGTAAAAAATATTTTTCTCTGTTAGACTTACGTTCGGCTGTCACAGCAGCCCTCGTATTTTTGTTACCTTATCGGAAGCATAACATCTGTTGGATCCTTTTAAACGATTGCAAGCTGCCTTTTCCGGACTATAAGTCACACTTTTTTTCATAGTTTGGCTGTTCCTGTGACTTAATGTCAGGTGCGACTTATCAAAATTAATTTGATATGAACCAAGAGAATTGACCCAAGAGAAAACATTGCCCTCTACAGTCGCGAGAGGGCGCTCTATGCTGCCAGAAATGCTGCTCAGTGCTCCTGTAGTCTACCACTGAGCAGCATAGAGACTAGTTCTGGCGGCTGTAAACGGTAATGTTTTCTCTTGGTTCTTGGTTCTAAATGAATGCGACTTATAGTCCAGTTTAAATTTTCCGATTCGGATAATTCCGCAAGGTCGTTCTTTCGTTTCTAGACTAATTGATGTATCAAAAACAATCGAGAACTAGTTAAACTTCTGGTAGAATCTTGCAAAGGTAATGCCCCTAAGAAACAAATATCAAACAGGTATATACATGTTTACAAGCTACAAGAAACCTCTCAACCACATATATTAGACAAACATGGGAAAAAGAAGCAGATATATTCATTTCTGAAGATAATTGGTTGAATATATGTAAGACTGCCATGAATACCTCATCTTCTGGTATCTGGAGGGAGTTTATATGGAAAAACATTGTACGTTTCTTTATTTCACCATATGTTAAGAGTAAACAATGTAAAGATCCAGACAAAGCTGGAGAAACTGCGGTGACATCAAAGCAAAGCATTTTCATGTTTTTTGGAGCTGTACCAAAATTACACCCTTCTGGTCAATGATGGTAAAAGAAATAAAAAGCATAACTGGACTGGACTTGCTATGCGATTTCACAATAGTCTATTTAGGTAATCTATCTCAAGAGTTAACAAAATCAGAGAAGTATCTTCTGTCAATACTATTAGCTGGTGCAAAGAAAGCCATAACACACAAGTGGCTGTGTGAAGATGTTCCCTCCAAAACAGACAGGTTCCAGATCATCACAGACATTCGCGAAATGGAAAGACTCACATTCTCAATAAGGTTGGCCTCGGACAAATGTAAACATTATTGGAAAAAATGGGACAATTATATGAAACGAAACTCTGCCTTTAGATATTGACAAGTATTACTCTATTTTATTATGGTGAAATATCAAGTGTAATAGTCTAACGGTATTGTGTGTGTGTGCAAACTAGATGCTCTGTGATTTTGTTTTTGTTTTGTGGTCTGCTGTTTTGTTATTTTTGTAAAATAACATTTGTGAAAAATAAAGTAAAAAAAAATACAAAAATAAACATGTATAATAAAATATAACAAACAAAAAAAAACAAACAAAAAAAAAAAAACAATCGAGAAATTCCACAAGTCTATTAAATTAGATTCAGGCTGCAAATCCGAGCTGCATGCTTGGTATCTTCTATGTGAAGGGTGGAATGGAATTTCCTTTTTTTTATATAACGATTTAACTTCTGTTGACCTCAAATTCTTTACTGACTCCGCTCCTTCTATCGGATTTGGAGGGATTTACAATAATCATTGGTTTGCTAGCTCTTGGCGAAAAGAACTGTCAACACTTCCTACAAATACACTATTGACAGCATTGTTAGAATTATATCCGGTCTTTGGGGCAATCAGTGGTCCAGAAAACAAATCCTAGTTTACTGTGATAATGCAGCAATGGTCCACATTATCAATAAAGGGCACTCCTCCATTCCATTTATTAATAGATTTTTGAGGCGTCTTATGTGGACATGCATTACCGGCAATTTTACGCTCCGCGCTGCCCACATACCTGGCCTCGATAACAAAATAGTTGATTGCCTGTCTAGTTTCAAATTTCAGGAGTTCAAAACCATGTGCCCAGACTGTTCTCGACTTAACGCCACTCTGCAGTTTTATATCTCCGCAGCTTCCATGTTCATGAGATCAAGTCTAGCTAAATCTACATTACAAGTGTACGACTTTGCTTGGATATGATTTTCCTCCTTTGGCTCCACCTTTTCAGTTTCCATCTAACCTGTTAACATTTCTACTGTATGTTCATATATCATGCATTGTTATTTGGAAGAAAAATTGCAGCCCTCCATTAAAAGTCAGGTGTCAGACATTCAGTTTCATCTAAGATGCTTGGATCCCTCCGTCTGCAATCTGTTGGGGCATCCATCCATTCGTATGCTCCTTGATGGCATTAAAAAAGAAGCACCAAAAACCAAAGATAAACGCCTTCCTCTTACCTTCTATCTCTTAAAAAAACTGGTTATTAAACTGAGATAAGGGTGCTTTAGTCCATACGTGGATTCTCTTCTAGAAACTGTTTTTCTGTATGCTTTTCATGGTTTTCTGAGGGTTGGTGAATTCACTACACGCAATAATAATTTCGATCCCTCTTATGATCTCGCGGTGTCTGAGATCACTTTTGATGATATATTTTTTTTCAATTTTCCTTAAACACTCAAAGTCTGATTTGGAATCTAAAGGTATTTCAGTTGTCATTGCTCATACCGACACAATTTTTTGCCCTTTTCATTCTATGTCCTGGTATTTGAGCTTTCGCCCTCATACTCATCATGATGAACCTTTATTTGTCACAGAGGAGAAAAAAGCTATGTCCAGATCCTGGTTTGCCGCTCATCTCCATCTGGTCTGCCATGCATGTGGCCTCTCACCAGAGCATTACACAACTCACTCCTTTTGCATCGGACCAGCTACATCAGCGGCCTCTGTCACAGCGATTAACAACCCTTAAAGTGATGGGAAGATGGTCTTCTTCCACATACGTCCTGGACTTAAAAACATTTTAGAGTCTCAAAAATCTATGGCATCTGTAAAATTGAATAAGGTTTTCCTCGCTATGAAATTTTGTATTTTGTGTTTTTCTCCTCTCTTCTAATTGTTGGCAGGTATTGGTTGTCATACCTTTTTCTGAATACTGTTGCGACAGTCATTTGAAGTATTCCCGCGGGGTGTATGCTTCCCCAGCCGGACTGCCACCCAATTCTGCAATGTACAGTTTAAAGCATATTATCATGCTCCTCGTGCCGCCACTAGGGGTCATATGCTTCCACCGTTACAAATCACACTTTGCTTTAAGCATTTGAGAAACATGCTTAACTCGGGTGACGCTTCCCTCTTAACGAAGGTCCCTTTCTTCGTGATCCCACGTTTTAAACTTTAGTTAGTGCGTAATGTTGTTGTTAGAGTATAAATAATATCTGTAAAATTCTAAAGCTCAAAGTTCAATGCCAAGCGAGATATTTGATTCAACAGAATTCGCCTACAAAAAAATGACCCGTTTGGACTACATCCCTGTAGTTCCTCCAGTAATGACGTCACTAAAACAGTTTTTTGAATAAACTCCGCCCACATGAATTCACAAAAAGGGGGGCGTGGACTTGTTGCGCTCCGACGGAGAAGAAGGAAGAGCTGCGTTTGTGTTTGTCGCCATGTCGTTGAAACGCTGTTATTTTCATCTCGGAGTCCAATAATCTTAGTTTGGGCTTCCCAGGGACGCTGTACTTAGAGATTAATGGTTACAATTTATGTTTAACTCGGTTCCCGAAAATTATAATCCACATGTAAAACTATGTGCAGCAAATTTTGCAGAGGACAGCTTGCTGAGGACAACTTTCTCAATCTCAATCAGTTTAATGCCGGATTCGCACAAAGATTACTCTTGAAAGATGGAGCAGTTCCCTCTTTGTCTGGAGAAGGCGTTGTTTATTGACCACAACCGGTAAGTGTATTTTATTATTTAAGTTGGTGCGTTTAACAGTTTCTGTAACTTATTACACAAAGGGCAATGCTGTTTAGCTTTGTTAATTAGATGTCAGGGCTGTGCAAAAAAATGAATGCGATTTTTATGCGCATCTCGTCTGTAAAAATGCTCCTGTGATTATAAGTACATCTCCATGACATGCTCCTGCCCACTTGCTTCTCAAAACTACTCCAAAACTATAGCCCAATCGCATTTACAGGAGGGCCGCGTGCGCTAAGCTGCTGTCGAATCACAACACAGGAACCGCTGGCACAATCAGAACTCATTACCTTTATACATTTCTGAAGGAGGGACTTCATAAAACAAGGAAGTCAGTTTTTATGACACTGAAAACAGCTGTGTACAGATAGGTGAATTGTGTGAAAAATACTGTTTTTCTACATGTGAAACATGAACACATGTTATATTGCACACTGTAAACACAATCAAAGCTTCAAAAGCGCGTAAAACGGGACCGTTAATGCCGTCGTACTAGACTGCTGCTGCTGCTGCTAGGGGTGTATGCTTCCCCCTTTACATTTATTATTTGCATAAGCAGCTTAAGCAAAATCCTTTGTATGCTCCCTTTCTGAGTCGTGGTGATCCTTACTTCATAAATACACTCACCTAAAGGATTATTAGGAACACCTGTTCAATTTCTCATTAATGCAATTATCTAATCAAACAATCACATGGCAGTTGCTTCAATGCATTTAGGAGTGTGGTCCTGGTCAAGACAATCTCCTGAACTCCAAACTGAATGTCAGAATGGGAAAAAAAGGTGATTTAAGCAATTTTGAGCGTGGCATGGTTGTTGGTGCCAGACGGACCGGTCTGAGTATTTCACAATCTGCTCAATTACTGGGATTTTCATGCACATCCATTTCTAGGGTTTACAAAAAATGGAGTGAAAAGGGAAAAACATCCAGTATGCGGCAGTCCTGTGGGCGAAAATGCCTTGTTGATGCTAGGCAGTAGTGCAGTAAACAATAGAACTACATCAATAACTAAAAAACAAACTAAGGCATAATAAAGACTAACCTGAAATATATATATATATATATATATATATATATATATATATATAGATATATATATATATATATATATATATATATATATATAGATATATATAGATATATATATATATATATATATATATATATATAGAGATATATATATATATATATATATATATAGAGATATATATATATATGTTTGAGCTTATATATCTCTATTATCATAACAGCCAGTAATTCTGATTGTTCAACAGTAAACTTTGAAGTGTCAGCTTTGTGAACATATGTTGATTATGAATCTAGTCAGAAAGAATAATGAGCAGATATGGAATTACATTTGCTTCTATAAAAATGAACTAAACTTTATAAAACTGAACATAACTTTTTCAGAATCTATCAAAAATGTGCCATTATAAAAGAAGAAAAACACAATGAAAATGAAAAAAAAAATGAACTCAGTCGCACAAATTTAATATCTTCAAATATGCTTCATTCTTTTTTTAACGTTTTTCAGAGATTAGTTTTCGCTAATTGTGGATTCTGAATGCATTGCCACAGATTTTGCTTACGCTTTGCAGTTTTTCATTTGTTGTTTTGACAAACTTCTCGTCATGGCAGGCTTAACAGTGATCTACTCTGATTGGATAGTGAGCTTTTGATGGACAGGTTCTCTCTGACCGGGAACTACAGACGGCATTCAGTGAAGTGCATATTGGAAAGCTCTCGCGGTGATTTGTATTACAAAATATGCAAATAATATAACTTTCGATCGTCTCAGTCTGTAAAGATGAGCTCTTGTCCTTCAAGTCAGCTTGAAGTAAGCCATAGTACGATAACAGCTACTACACTTGTTACTAATGATTTAATCACCGCTCTCGATGAGAGACAGCATTGTGTGGCCTTGTTTGTTGATTTGACAAAAGCATTTGACTTAGTGGATCATGGCTTACTGTTGCAGAGGCTTAAAAGTATAGGCCTCTGTAACTCGGCCTTGAGTTGGTTTCAAAATTATTTATTTGATCGAACGCAATGTGTTGCTATAGATAAATATGTTTCATCTGTATTAACAGTTGAGAAGGGTGTCCTGCAAGGTTCTTTACTGTCACCACTTCTTTTTTCTATTTTTATAAATGAATTAGGGCAGGGAATAAAATCCGCAAAGTTACATTTTTATGCTGACGATACAATAATTTATTCGGCTGCAGCCATTTTTCACAAGCTATTGACATTTTACAGGATTCTTTTAATACTTTTCAGCATAATTTACTCCAATTAAAATAAATTTTCAATGGGAATAAAACTAAGTACATTGTTTTTTAACGTAGTCGTTCCATGATCACTGCCCCGTCTATTCTTACTGTTGATGACGTGCATAGAGAGAGAGTAACAACATACAAATATCTGGGAATATGGATAGATGAGAAGTTGGCATTTGATGTTCATGATTACGTAGTAAAAAGATTAAAACCAAGATTGGGCTTTCTCTTTCGGCAAAATTTTTTTTTTTTTACTTTTTTTTACCCTTTTTAGATTATGATATTATTTATATGCATGCTTCTATACATTTATTAAAAAGATTAGATTGCATTTATCATGCTGCGTTGCGTTTTATAACAAATGCTTGTTCACGTACACGTCATTGTTTGTTATATAACCGTGTAGGCTGGACCTCCTTACATCAAAGAAGGAAATCACATATATTAGTATTTACAGTAAAGGCATTGTTAGGTATGCTGCCAAATTACATTACTAGGCATTTATGCCTGTATAAAAAGAACTATAGCACTAAATCATCGATTGGCATTAAATTGTACCTAGGATACACTCAGAACATGGAAAATCAGCTTTCTCCTACTCTGCTCCTTGGCTGTGGAATGAATTTCAAATTATTGCGCAACTAGAAAGAATTCCTTCTTTGAATGTGTTTAAAAATATATTGCAATGTAACATGAATGAAGTGTGTGGCTGTTTTAATTAATTTGGTGATATTTGATTAATGTTTTTGTATTTACCTTGTCTGTTTAAAATTTGTTTTATGTGTTTTGTAATTATGTGAAACTTTATGTGAATGAGGCGATCCACCAGAAAAAAGAATGAATCAAAAATAGGCGGAAGATAGTTTATTTGAATTTGGCGCTCTCTCCTGAGAGCTTGTGACGCGCTCTGACGCACCTGTCAGCTGATGGAGGCGGAACTTACAGCGATCGCCTTTGTCCTTGTTTCTTTTAATTTTCGACAGTTTTTATATGCGTGAGAGTGTATTTTATGTTGAATGTGAATGTATCTGCATGATTACCATCTATTTGAGTGCAAAACAGCCCAAATCAGCTCGCTATTACTGTACGATCACGGCTATCAAAGTGAACTCGTCTATATGAATAAAGAGAGTGGATTATTTACTTTGGCACATTTGTGTTATTACCATCTGTATAAGTGGCCATCAGCACATCAGCACTTATTTGCATCGTAATTAATTGTAAAATATGCATTTGAACAATCGAAGGATGTTCTGTAATTGGCAAACAAAGTTAAATCTTTTTTTTTCTTATTATTCTTATTTTTCTTACTCAAATTATTCTTATTGTATTTTTCTAGTGCTCAAATAAATCACTTATATGATGTCTAAGTTTCTGTCTAGTGTTTTATAATATATATAATAAATATATTTTCTTATATTTGGGGGGTGGAGAGTCTCATTTTTCATGATATTTTATTCAGATTTGAAATAGAAACTCATGCAACTCAAGCATGTGGCTTTCAACCCATTACTTTTCTAGATTGCTCCAGGACTCATTTTGTGTATTTTTATATCAAATAAAAAAACAAATAAAAATAAAAAAATTCAAAGCACTTCAGTGTCTATAACTTTTAATATTTTTGAGCATTATCAAATCTGGTTGATAAAAAGTGAAGCCCAAAGGGTCTTCTTTCTAAAGACACCACAATTATGTTTGTAACACACTGAAGTAGGAAACTGCTACAATTATAAATTAGGTAGAGACCTTTCAGCTGTGAGTCCCATAATGGGGGTTCAGGTTAACAGGTTAAACTATTTAAATCAGAGATGACATCACTGAATTCGATGATGAACTGCCTTTAACCTGTTAGCCAGCACCCCAACGCCCTCGTCCTGAAAGCCCCTAAACTTGCACGTGTCAGTGTTTATGAATAGATTAAATAAACGGGACAAATTTAATCTTGACAAACTATTTATCATTATAATGATCTAAGCCTCAAGCATCGACGACAGATCGCTGTTTTTCAATGGAAAGCTTATAAAGACTGTATTTGCTACATTTGTGTAAGCAGTACACATAAAAACATGAACAATGGAAACGCTGTACATACCAGATCCGTCGTAATAACGAGTCATAAACACATCCACAGCTGTAAATCCCAGTTCAGTTGGAAAGGTAAGGGTCCACTGACCGACATCTCATGAAGCACGTTTAGTCCAACGAAGCAATTAGGTTGTAATATGGATCATAAATCCTTTGTTTACGTTTCAGTTCTTCAGCGACAGAACTGTTTGTGTGCGTTATGGAATAACTCACGGTCGGAAACTGCATCTTGGTAGTAAAAAACAGCATAGTTTTGCAGCGTACAGTGTCACAAACAGAATGAGACAATCCACCAGAAAAAAGAATGAATGAAAGATAGGCGAAAGATAGTATATTTGATTCTTGGCGCTCCCTCTTGACGCACTCTGACGCACCTGTCAGCTGATGGAGCCGGAACTTATAGCAATTGCCTTTTCCTTTCTTTCTTTTATTTTTCAAGAGTTTTTATATATGTGAGAGTGTGTTTTATGTTGAATGTGAATGTATCTGCATGATTACCATCTGTTTGAGTGCAAATCAGCCCAAATCAGCTCACTATTACTGCATGATAATGGCTATCAAAGTGAACGCATCTATATGAATAGAGAGAGTGGATTATTTACTGTATGGCGCATTTGTGTTATTACCATCTGTATACATCATCAGCACATCAGAACTTTTTGCATCATAATTCATTGTAAATGTTGCATTGCTAGCAATATCAGGATTTTCTGTAACTGGTAAACAAAGTTAAATCTTTTTTTTTTTTTTTCTTGTTATTCTTATTTTTCTTACTCAAATATTCATTATCAAATCTGGTTGATAAAAAGTAAAGCCCAAATGGTCTTCTTTCCAAAGACACCAAAATTATGTTTGTAACACACTGAAGTAGGAAACTGTTACACTTATAAGTTTAGTAAAGCACTATCAGCTGTGAGTCCCATAATGGGGGGTTTTGGCTAACAGGTTAACTGTCATTTTGCATTACTGACACACTGTTTTACTAAGGAATGTAGTTTAGTTGCTTTGACGCAATGTATTTTGTTTAAAGCGCTCTATAAAGAAAGGTGACTTGACTTGCTTGCGGTTGTCCATCGAATCCGATGATGACGCCCACTTCTGTCTTTTAACGGTGAGTTTTCTGATGGCTGAATAATCCGATCCTGGATCCACAGGTTCTATTGCAGGTGGGGCAGACGGTTGTAGGGCATTCTTATGACATGTCCCAGCCAGCGCAGTTGGTGCTGGGTGATTGTGGCCTCAATACTCTTGCAGCCTCCTCAGGATCTCAGTGTGAGGCACTCTGTCACACCAAGTGATTCCCAGGATGCGCTGGAGACAGCAGATGTGGAAGTGTTCCGGGGACTTGTAAGTAACAGTTGTGGCGGTTGTAAGTAACCCATGCTTCACAGCTGTAGAGGAGGGTGGTGATGCAGACTGCTTGGTAGATGGATATTTTTGTGTTGAGATGAAGGTTCTTGTTCTGAAAAAGCCGCCGCCGGAGTCTCCCAAAGGCAGCTGATGCTTGTTTGATTCTGTTCTGGACCTCATTGTCAATGCTATTGTCTTCAGAGATAATACTCCCCAGGTATTTGAATGATGGCACAATTGATAGTTTTTCATCTGCAACATAGAAGATGGGTGGTGCGGGTGGGATGTTGGCACTCCACTGGCAGATTACCACGGTTTTGGCGGTGTTGATGGTCTAGGACATCTAGGACAGACTGGAGGTCTTGTGGAGAGTGAGATACAAGAGTGCAGTCATCTGCATACTGCAGCTCAAGTATCCTCACTCTGTGCAATTTGGTGGTTGATTGCAGTCTCCTGATATTAAAGAGGTTACCATCCAGCCTGTATGCTACTGTCACTCCACTGTTGTCTTGTATTTCCTTGTGGAGAAGCTCGGTGACACAAATGAGGAAGATGTGAAAAAGCACAGGGACAGTGCGCACAGGGACAGGGCTAGACTGTTGACCTCCTATTGTCACCCTAGCAGACATTCCATCATGAAACTGACGGAGGATGTTGACAAACTTAGTGGGGCATCCAAACCGGAGGAGGACTTCCCACAAGAGATCTCTCTGCACAGTGTCGAAGGCTTTGGAGAGGTCGACAAAAGCCATAAACAGGTCTTTATGTTGCTCCCTGCATTTTTCCTGAAGTTGCCGGGTTGTAAAGACCATGTCGACTGTGCTCCTGTTCTTTCTAAACCCACACTGTGACTCGGGTAGCATAGACTCTGTGATGTTATTGATCAGTCTTTGTAACATCACCTTAGCCAGGACCTTGCCTGCCACAGCAAGAAGTGATATGCCCCTATGGTTGTCACAAATGGTCCTATCCCCTTTGCTCCTATATATGGTTACAATACTAGCATCTCTCCATTGCTGTTGAATGCTTTCATTAGCCCAGGCCTTGGTGATGTAATGATGTAGTCTTCTTGTGCAGAGATACCCTCCCTGTTTTAGCAGTTATGCAGGAATATTGTCAGAGCCAGGAGACTTGTTGTACTTCAGGGAGCGGACAGCTGACAGAACCTCCAGGAAGGTTGGAGGTTGGCTAAGGTTGTCAATAGGGGGACTTGACTTGACAAACACAAACACACCTTTACATCACATGTGTGTTTATTTAAAATCATCACTGTCCTTGACATTTATGTGATAGATCCTCACACACAAACACAAACACACCATCACATCACATGTGTGTTTATTTAAAATAATAATTAGCAATCAGATTAATGTGATACATCATAACACACAAATACACCTTCACATCACATGTGTGTTTATTATAATCATCACTGGCCATGACATAAATGTGTTAGATCATCACACAAAAACACACCTTCACATCACACGTGTGTTTATTTAAAATCATCACTGGCCGTGACATTAATGTGATAGATCAAACACACCTTCACATCACACGTGTGTTTATTAAAATCATCACTGGCAGTGACATTAATGTGATAGATCATCACACACAAACACAAACACACCTTCACATCACACGTGTTTATTTAAAATCATCACTGGTCGTGACATTAATGTGACAGATCAAACACACCTTCACATCACACGTGTGTTTATTTAAAATCATCACTGGCCGTGACATTAATGTGATAGATCAAACACACCTTCACATCACACGTGTGTTTATTAAAATCATCACTGGCAGTGACATTAATGTGATAGATCAAACACACCTTCACATCACACGTGTGTTTATTAAAATCATCACTGGCAGTGACATTCATGTGATAGATCATCACACACAGACAAAAACACACCTTCACATCACACGTGTGTTTATTAAAATCTTCACTGGCTGTGACATAAACATTTTTATTTTGAGTATGTTATTTCGGTCTCCATGCTGTTTCTCCACTGGTCAGTTTTACACACTTATGTCTCACACTGTTAGCAAGCAAAAAAGCAGACGTAACCACAGCTTTTTTTCACATTTTGGTCTCCTGAGTGCTTAAGTTTTTTGAAGGACTGCTTATCAGCATTTATTTAACAGAAGCGCATTAAGCTGCAGCACATTTTTAGTTTCAAGTGTCTCTACAGCTTTAAAGTATTTTTCCCCTTTCTCTTCTGCCATCAACTAATCACTTGCTTCTATGTTTACAGAAACATATATTTTTTGTTCATGTAAAATCTGAAATCCTCAGAAAAAGCATTGCGAATGTTACACTGATTTCATCTCTTTATGTGGTGTCTCAGTGACTGATGTTCAGCTGATGTCACACAGACACACCTTCAAATGTGAGTTTTTTTAAACCATCACTGGCCGTGACATTAATGTGATAGATTATCAAACACAAACACATCCTTCGCATCACACGTGTTTTTATTTAAAATCATCACTGGCCGTGAAATTAATGTGATAGATCATCACACACAGACACAAACACACTTTCACATTAAACGTGTGTTACAACCACAGCCATAACACACGAGAGGACATAGACAACACAACTCGTCCAATAAGGAATTTATCAACAAAATGATAAACATAACGATAGGAGAAGTTGTGACGGTGGGGTGAATGAAGGACTGGAAACAATAGCGAGTTAGACAATTTAATAAAATTAAATAAACAAACAGGAATATGACAATGATGCTGGGAAGACGATAATCCAAGATGGTGGTGAGGTGGTGAGGAATCCGGATGGGGACGGTGAGAAAGCAGCAGGAGAGGATGGCACAGGAACTGCGGGGAATAGAGCCGAAGGTAAGTCTTTGTGGCTGAGTGAAAGTGCGGAGAGTGGATGAGGTTCCGGGAAAACACGAACATACAAACGCAAACAACACTGAAGCCAACAAACAGGGGAAGCGACATTAAACAACGATCTCACAAACACAAGATGTGAGACAAGCCAATATATAGGGAATGAGTAACGAGTGACAGCTGCTGCTGATGACAATTAACGGAGACGCCCACAAACTAATCAGTGCAGACGCGAAACACACAGACTTCACCACAAAGTGCAAACACCCAGAGATCACGGTTTACCAACCGTGACAGTACCCCCCCTCCCCCCCAAGAACTCCTCTTGGAGTTCCCAGAAGGGCCTACCTGCTGATTGTATTCATCAATAAGGGAGTGATCCAATATGTCCCTAGCAGGTACCCAACTCCTCTCCTCTGTACCGTAACCTTCCCAGTCCACCAGGTACTGGAATCCTCGTCCCCTCCGTCTCGAGTCCAGAATACGATTAACCGAATAAGTCGGTTCCACATCTACGAGACGCGGCAGCGGGGGAACCCGAGTAGACGGATTAATACGTGCATAAAACACGGGTTTAATTTTGGACATATGAAAGGCGGGGTGTATCCTCCTGTATGCTGGAGGTAGTTTGAGGCGGACTATCACCAGTCTAATGATCTTGATGATAGTAAACGGGCCAATAAATTTGGGAGCTAATTTATTAAAAACGGAATGCAGAAGAATGTTACTGGTGGAAAAGCCACACTTTCGACCCACGATGTAAATGGGAGGCTTTGACCGGTGGCGATCGGCCTTGGCCTTAGTGCACTCCCTCACCCTGAGCAGAGTCTCGCGGGCTCTGGTCCATGTGTGGTGGCACCTCTGGCAAAACACGTGAGCGGAGGGGACTGCATTTTAAGATTCCATACTGGGAAAGACTGGTGGCTGGTAACCTAGACTGCACTGAAACGGAGAAAGGCCCGTAGCTGACACTGGCAACGAATTGTGGGCGTACTCCACCATAGAGAGTTGTTGACTCCAGGAAGAAGGATTCTTGGAGACCAAACATCGCAACGTCCTCTCTAAATCTTGGTTGGCTCGCTCAGATTGTCCGTTACTTTGGGGATGATAACCCGAAGATAAGCTAACTGACGCTCCTAGCAATTTACAAAACTCTTTCCAAAATTTGGATATGAATTGAGATCCCCTGTCAGAAACCACATCTACCGGGAGGCCATGAAGCCGAAAGACGTGATCTAGGACAGTGACCGCTGTCTCCTTGGCTGTAGGTAATTTGGGCAAGGGAATGAAATGTGCTGCCTTCGAAAAACCGGTCCACTACAGTCAAAACGACCATCATGCCATTAGAGGGCGGGAGGTCGGTAACAAAATTTAGTGCGATGTGGGACCAGGGTCTCGAAGGGACAGACAGCAGTTAAAGAAGCCCATCAGGAGGGCGGTTAGATGACTTACCACTGGCGCAAACTTAGCAAGCCAAAACAAAATCGCGGACGTCACAAGCCATACACCTCTGACGCGTCGACCTCCACCACGAACTGCTGTGTGGGATCAGGGGCCACAAGGATAGGAGCCGAAACGAAGCGGCTTTTGAGGTTAGTGTACGCAGCCTCAGCTGCGTCTGACCACCTGAACGGAGTACTGGGAGAGGTCATGGCTGTCAGAGGTGAGGCTAGTTGGCTGAAATTGCAAATGAAACCGCTGTAGGGCCTTACGGGAATCTGGAGATGGCCAATCTATCACAGCCTTAATTTTGTCAGGGTCCATACGTATTCCCTCGGATGAGACGATATATCCTAGGAAGGGAACAGACTGTGCATGGAATACGCATTTCTCCGCCTTGACAAAAAGCCCATTCTCAAGTAACCTCTGGATTACTCGTCTGACGTGTTGAACGTGTTCCTGGAGAGATGAAGAAAAAATCAGTATGTCATCCAGGTAAACATATATAAACTGATCTACCATATCTCTCAACATGTCATTAACGAGTCCTTGGAAAACCCCGGGCGAGTTGGAGAGCCCGTACGGCATCACCAAGTATTCAAAGTGCCCTCTGGGGGTATTAAAGGTGGTTTTCCATTCATCCCCCTTCCTGATGCGGACCAAATGATAAGCATTACGTAAATCCAATTTTGTGAATACAGATGCTCCCTGCAACCTCTCGAAAGCTGAAGACATGAGTGGTAATGGATAGGTGTTCTTTATCGTGATGTTGTTCAGCTCTCGGTAAACAATGCAAGGTCGCAGAGAACCATCCTTCTTACCCACAAAAAAGAATCCTGCCCCCGCTTGAGAAGAGGAAGGACGGATGAACCCAGATGCTAAGGAATCAGAAATGTATTTCTCCATGGCCTCCCTCTCAGGAATAGAAAGAGAGTTTAACTTGCCCTTAGGCAGAAACTTACCTGGCACTAAATCTACGGCACAGTCGTAGGGACAATGCAGAGGAAGAGAAGCAGCACGGGACTTACTGAACACTTCCTTCAGGTCCAGATACTCTACGGGCACATTTGGCAAAACCTTGGCTCCTTCTGAAAGACAGAAACAGGGACAACAGGAGAAGCAGAAACCAGACAAGACTCATGACAACTTTCACTCCAGAATGTGACTGTGTTGGAACCCCATTCCACTCGTGGATTATGTCTAGTTAACCAGGGGTTACCTAACACAATGGGAGCAACAGAGGAGTCCATGAGAAAAAGGATATGGTTTCGCGATGATTTCCAGAAGTGAGTAGTGTGATGGGTTCTGTGTGGTGTGTGACGTGAGGCAGTTCCTGGCCGTTGAGTGCGGTGACATGGATGGGAATGGACACAGGTAGGAGAGGAATGTTCAGGTGATGTGCAAGGGAAAAATCAATGAAATTACCTTCGGCTCTGGAGTCCAGAAGGGCGTGACATTCATGAGAGTGATTCTTCCACCGCAGTTTCACCGGAAGGAGGGTCAATGATGTTGTTGAGGACTTCCCAGCGGAGATCCCACCCGATAGTAGCTTCAAGTTTACTACCGGGCTGGCTCTTTTACCGGGCATGAGTAGATGTTGTGTTCCGAGCCTCCACAGTATAAACCTAGTCCTTGGGATCTCCGCCGTTCCCTCTCCCTCCGGGACAGCCGAGCTCCACCCACTTGCATGGGCTCGTGGTCGTCGACGGGACTGACCGTGTTCTCTCGACTCGAGCGCCCCCTAACTGGAGAGATGGTATGGCGCATTGAACTAGGCTGGCGACCCAGGCGATTAATCCGTGCATCAACTCATAAGGCCAAGTCAATTAATCCGTTAAGTCGGATAACCCATGCAGGAATCGATCCCACTGCGCTGCCTCGTTCTACTGGCACGATGCCGCCAGGGTACGGAATTCGATGGAGAAGTCCGTGACTGAAGACGTGCCTTTGACGAAGGTCTGAGAGCTGGTGAGCGGCCTCCCTGCTGGCTGCGGCTTGATCAAATACCCTCCTCATCTCCTCCGAGAGGGCATGGAACGAGGCACAACACGGATGTTGATTTTCCCACATCGCCCTCCCCCATAGGGTGGCCTTGCCTGACAGTAACGTGAGTGTAAATGCCACTTTCGATTCCTTGGTGGCGAAGATGCGTGGCTGCAAAGCGAAATGCATGGAACATTTATTCAAGAAAGTTCTGCAAAAGGCTGGCTCACTGGAATAGCTTTCTGGCACCGGAAGTCGCGGCTCTCGCCGGAAGTGATCCTGGGGGGTCTCCCGGGGGACGAGCGGCGCAGGCGGTGCGATGGGCGCAGTGGGAGAGGTGAGCTGATGGATCTGCTGGGTGAGCTCGGACACCTGTGTCACCAGCGCTTGGACAGCGCGTCCGGTGTTCGAGATGCTCTCCTGCTGCTGATCCATTCGTTTCACACTGTGGTGCATAAAGTCCGTGAGTGTGTTGGTGCTCGCAGCTTCCATATTGGTGAGATTGTTCTGTAACGGTGGGGTGAATGAAGGACTGGAAACAATAGCTAGTTAGACAATTTAATAAAAGTAAATAAACAAACAGGAATATGACAATGATGCTGGGAAGACGACAATCCAAGATGGTGGTGAGGTGGTGAGGAATCCGGATGGTGACGGTGAGAAGGCAGCAGGAGGGGATGGCACAGGAACTGCGGGGATAGAGCCGAAGTCAAGTCTTTGTGGCTGAGTGAAAGTGCAGAGAGTGGACGAGGTTCCGGGATAAGGTTCCGGGAAAACACGAACATCCAAAAGCAAACAACACTGAAGCCAACAAACAGGGGAAGCGACATTAAACAACGATCTCAAAAACAAGACGTGAGACAAGCCAATATATAGGGAATGAGTAATGAGTGACAGCTGCTGCTGATGACAATTAACGGAGACGCCCACAAACTAACCCTACAATGTTTGATAGGGAGCCAGTGCACTGTTGACAGGACCGGGCTAATATGGTCATACTTCCTGGTTCTAGTAAGAACTCTTGCTGCTGCATTTTGGACTAGCTGTAGTTTGTTTACTAAGCGTGCAGAACAACCACCCAATAAAGCATTACAATAATCTAACCTTGAGGTCATTAATGCATGGATTAAAATTCCTGCATTTGACATTGAGAGCATAGGCTGTAATTTGAGATGAAAAAATGCAGTTTTACAAATGCTAGAAACGTGACTTTCTAAGGAAAGATTGCAATCAAATAGCACACCTACGTTCCTAACAAATGACGAAGAATTGACAGAGCAGCCATCAAGTCTTAGACAGTGTTCTAGTTTATTACATGCAGAGTTTTTAGGTCGTATAATGAACACCTCTGTTTTTTCAGAATTTAGCAGTAAGAAATTACTCGTCATCCAGTTTTTTATATCGACTATGCATTCCATTAGTTTTTCAAACTGGTGTGTTTCACCGGGCCGCGAAGAAATATAGAGATGAGTATCATCATGTTTCCTGATGATATCTCCCTAGGGTAACATATAAAGCGTGAAGAGTAGCGGCCCTAGTACTGAGCCTTGAGGTACTCCATACTGCACTTGTGATCGATATGATACATCTTCATTCACTGCTACGAACTGATGGCGGTCATATAAGTAAGATTTAAACCATGCTAATGCACTTCCATTAATGCCAACAAAGTGTTCAAGTCTATGCAAAATAATGTTGTGGTCAATTGTGTCAAACGCAGCACTAATATCCAATTAAACTAATAGAGAGATACAAGCATGATCAGATGATAAGAGCAGATAATTTGTAACTTTAAGGAGAGCAGTCTCAGTACTATGATACGGTCTAAATCCTGACTGGAAATCCTCACATATACCATTTTTCTCTAAGAAGGAATATAATTGTGAGAATACCACCTTTTCTAGTATCTTAGACAGAAAAGGGAGATTTGAGATTGGTCTATAATTAACTAGTTCTTTGGGGTGCAGTTGTGTTTTTTTGATGAGAGGCTTAATAACAGCCAGTTTGAAGGTTTTGGGGACACATCCTGATGACAATGAGGAATTAACAATAGTCAGAAGAGGATCTATGACTTCTGGAAGCACCTCTTTTAGGAGCTTAGATGGTATAGGGTCTAACATACATGTTGTTGGTTTAGATGATTTAACAAGTTTATACAATTCTTCCTCTCCTATAGTAGAGAATGAGTGGAACTGTTCCTCAGGGGGTCTATAGTGCACTGTCTGATGCGATACTGTAGCTGACGGCTGAATTGTTACAATTATATCTCTAATAGTATCGATTTTAGAAGTAAAGTAGTTCATAAAGTCATTACTGCTGTGATGTTGGGAAATGTCAACACTTGTTGAGGCTTTATTTTTCGTTAATTTAGCCACTGTATTGAATTAATATCTGGTTGTCCTGCTTCGTCAATAAACAAGCTACAGGTAGTCCAAAATGCAGCAGCTAGAGTCCTTACCAGGTCAAGAAAATATGATCATATTACCCCAATTTTACAGTCTCTGCACTGGCTACCTATTAAGTTCTGTATCAGTTACAAATTATCATTACTTACCTATAAGGCCCTAAATGGTTTATCTCCTGTGTACCTAACTAGCCTTCTACCACGCTACAACCCTCACGCACCCTAAGGTCACAAAACGCTGGACTTTTGGTAGTTCCTAGGATAGCAAAGTCCAATAAAGGAGGTAGAGCTTTTTCACATTTGGCTCCCAAACTCTGGAATAGCCTTCCTGATAATGTTCGGGGTTCAGACACACTCTCTCTGTTTAAATTTAGATTAAAAACGCATCTCTTTCGCCAAGCATTCGAATAATGTATCTCTTAAATTGTGAGTGTAGTTTCATCTGATCTAATGTGCATTTTTATTCATTAGCTTGGGTTAAACTAATTTTAGTTTGTTGGATCAGCAGCTATGCTAATGATGTCTCTATTTTGTTTCTATGATTTGCCACGGGATTTACATCCCGTGGTAACTAGGATTTACACAAGCTCCAGTCTGGATCCACAACACCTGAGAAGAGATGATGCTGACCCACAGAGGACCTCAGATGATGCTAACCCAAGTGTGACTGCATCATATAACAATTATTAATTAATAAAATGAATAATGTGCATCGTCTAGCTGACTACGTCTTGTATTAATTTTTTCTAAAAATCCTGTCAAACCTGCACAAACTGACAGTCACCACCATAAGCTACTACTAAATATTGTATAAACATAATTTTCTGTAAAGTTGCTTTGTAACGATTCATATTGTAAAAAGCGCTATACAAATAAACTTGAATTGAATTGAATTGAATGAACTAATTCTGATGTCAAATCACCAAACTCTTTAATAAAGTCAGTATGGTGCCCTGGTGGCCAGTACAAACATAACAGGGGATTCATCAATAACATTTGTTTCTCTGGATAATGTTATATGAAGCACCATTACTTCAAACGAGTTATACTTGAAGCCTGCCCTCTGAGAAATCCTGAAAACGTTGTTATAAATTGAAGCAACACCTCCCCTTTTGCCTTTTAGGCACGCGGCTCATGTTTATAACAGTAATCGTGGGGGGTGGACTCATTTAAAATAATGTAATCATCAGGTTTTAGCCAGGGTTCTGTCAAACAGAGCACATTTAGATTATGATCAGTGATCATATTATTTATAAAAATTGTTTTCGTAAAAACATTAATGTGATAGAGCCTCACAAAAAAACACAAACACACCTTCACATCAAACGTGTGTTTATTAAAATCATCACTGGCCGTGAAATTAATGTGATAGATCATCACACAAAAACAAACACACTTCCGCATCACTCATGTTTTTTTTTTAATCATCACTGGTCCTGACATTAATGTGATAGATCATCACATTAATGTTTAATAAAATCATCATTGACGATGACATTAATGTAATAGATCATCACACACAAAAACACCTTCACATCACATTTGTCTTTATTTAAAATCATCACTGACCGTGACATTAATGTGATAGATCATCACACACAAACACAAATTCTACTTAACATCACACGTGTGTTTATTAAAATCATCACTGGCTGTGACATAAACTTTTATTTTGGGTATATCATTTCGGTCTCCATGCCGTTCCTCCACTGGTCAATTTTTTACACACTTATCTCTCACCCCATGAACCGTGCAAACAAAGCAGACGTAACCACAGCTTTTGTTGACCGTTTTGGTATCTTTGGTAAGATCATCACACACAAACACGTGTGTTTATTAAAATCATCACTGGCCATGGCATTAATGTGTTAGATCATCAAGCACAAAAACAAACACACCTTCGCATCACAAGTATTTTTATTTAAAATCATCACTGGCGGTGAAATTAATGCGATAGATCATCACACACAGACACAAACACACCTTAACATCGCACGTGTGTTTATTTAAAATCATCACTGGCAGTGACATTAATGTGATAGATCGTCACACACAAACACAAACACCCCCTCACATCACACGTGTGTTTATTTAAAATCATCACTGGTCGTGACATTAATGTGATAGATCATCACACACAGATGGAAACATACCTTCACATCACACGTGTGTTTATTAAAATCATCACTGACCGTGACACATCATCACACACAGACACAAACCCACCTTCACATCACATATGTATTTATTTAAAATCATCACTGGTCGTGACATTAATGTGATAGATCGTCACACACAAACACAAACACCCCCTCACGTCACATGTGTATTTATTTAAAATCATCACTGGCCATGACATCAATGTGATAGATTGTCACACACAAACACAAACATACGTTCACATCACATGTGTGTTTATTTCACTAGTTCACGCTTACATATAATTAGCTGAGGTATGGTTTTGCGTATTTGGCATGCTGCCCGGGGAAGGGCTCCGAGCTCGGGAATGGCCCGAACCTAGAGTACCCCACCTTCCCCGTCTATTATAAAGTGAACTTGCATCACGCACAAAAAGACCTTCACATCACACATGTTTATTCAAAATCATCACTGACCGTGACATTAATGTGATAGATCATCACACACAGATGGAAACATACCTTCACATCACATGTGTGTTTATTAAAATCATCACTGACCGTGACAGTAATGTGATAGATCATCACACACAAAAACAAACACACCTTCACATCACACGTTTATAAAAATCATCACTGGTCGTGACATAAACATTTTATTGTGGGTATGTCATTTCGGTCTCCATGCCGTTCCCCCAATTTTTACACACTTATCTCTCACACCCTTTAGCGTGCAAACAAAGCGGTTGTAACCGCAGCTTTTTTGACATTTTGGTTTCCTGAAGGTCTTCTCATCAGCATTTACTTAGCAGAAACGCATTAAACTGCAGCACTTTTATGGTTTCAAGTGTCTCTACAGCTTCAAAGTGTTTTTCCCCTTTCTCTTCTGACATCAACTGATCGCCTGCTTCTATGTTTACAGAAACATATATTTTTTTGTTCATTTAAAAACTGAAATCCATTTAAAAACTGAAACTGTGGTGACTCAGTGCCTGATGTTCAGCTGATGTCACACAAACACACCTTCACATCACACGTGTGTTTATATAAAATCATCACTGGCAGTGACATTAATGTGATAGATAGATCATCACACACAAAGACAACTTCACATCACATGTTTGTATATAAAATCATCACTGACCGTGACATTAATGTTATATATCATCACACACAAAAACACCTTCAGATCACACGTTTGTTTATTCAAAATCATCACTGACCTTGACATTAATGTGATAGATCATCACACACAGATGGAAACATACCTTCACATCACATGTGTGTTTATTAAAATCATCACTGACCGTGACAGATCATCACACACAGACACAAACACACCTTCACATCACACGTGTGTTTATTAAAATCATCACTGGTCGTGACATTAATGTGATAGATCATCACACACAAACACAACTTCACATCACACGTGTGTTTATAAAATCATCACTGACCGTGACATTAATGTGATAGATCATCACACACAAAGACAACTTCTCATCACATGTTTGTATATAAAATCATCACTGACCGTGACATTAATGTTATAGATCATCACACACAAAAACACCTTCACATCCCACGTGTGTTTATTCAAAATCATCAATGACCTTGACATTAATGTGATAGATCATCACACACAGATGGAAACATACCTTCACATCACACATGTGTTTATTAAAATCATCACTGACCGTGACACATCATCACACACAGACACAAACCCACCTTCACATCACACGTGTATTTATTTAAAATCATCACTGGTCGTGACATTAATGTGAAAGATCATCACACACAAAACAAACACACCTTCACATCACACGTGTGTTTATTTAAAGTAATCACTGCCAATAACATTAATTGGATAGATCATCACACACAAACACACCTTCACATCACACGTGTGTTTATTTAAAATCATCACTGGCAGTGACATTAATGTGATAGATCCTCACACACAAACACACCTTCACATCACACGTGTGTTTATTTAAAATCATCACTGGTCGTGACATTAATGTGACAGATCATCACACACAAACACACCTTCGTATCACATGTAATTTATTTTTAAATCATCACTGGCCGTGAAATTAATCAGAATCAGAATCAGAAAGAGCTTTATTGCCAAGTATGCTTACGCATACAAGGAATTTGTTTTAGTGACATAAGCTTCCAGTACACAGAGACAACAACACACAGACAAAAAAAAAAAAAAAAGAGATTTACAAATTGGCAAATAAATAAGTGTATAAGCAATTGTGCTATAAATGATAATGGAATAGGATTGAGTGAGATGCAGGAATGTTCTAGGATGGAGGGTTAACAAATAAATATAAGGATATTGCACGTTTATAAGCATAAGTAGGGAACATTTAACTGTTCATGAGGTAGATTGCCTGGGGGAAGAAACTGTTCTTGTGCCTTGCTGTTCTGGTGTTTGCGGCTCTGAGGCGCCGGCCAGATGGCAAAAGTTCAAAAATGGGGTGACTTGAATGTGAGGGATCCAGAGTGATTTTCTGAGCCCTTTTCCTCACTCTGGATGTATACAGTTCTTGAAGGGTGGGCAGGGGAGCACCAATAATCCTTTCAGCTGTCCGAACAGTTCTCTGTAGTCTTCTGATGTCTGATTTTGTTGCTGAACCAAACCAGACAGTTATTGAAGTACAGAGGACAGACTCAATGACGGCTGAGTAGAACTGTTTCATCAGCTCCTGTGGCAGGTTAAACTTCCTCAGCTGGCGAAGGAAATACAACCTTTGCTGGGCCTTTTTAACAATGGAGTCAATGTGATTGTCCCACTTCAGGTCCTGAGAGATGGTGGTTCCCAGGAATCTGAATGACTCCACTGCAGTCACAGGGCTGTTCATGATGGTGAGTGGGGAAAGTGCAGGGGGGTTTCTCCTAAAGTCCACGATCATCTCCACTGTTTTGAGCGTGTTCAGCTCCAGGTTGTTAAGACTGCACCAGACAGCCAGCTGCTCAACCTCTTGTCTGTAAGCAGACTCATCACCGTCCTGGATGAGGCCGATGACTGTAGTGTCGTCTGCAAACTTTAGGAGCTTGACAGAGGGGTCTTTAGAGGTGCAGTCGTTGGTGTACAGGGAGAAAAGCAGAGGGGAGAGAACACATCCCTGAGGGGCATCAGTGTCGGTGGAGCAGCTGTTTGACATGAATTTCCCCAGTCTCACTAACTGTTGCCTATCTGTCAGAAAGCTGGTGATCCACTGACAGATAGAGCTGGGAACAGAGAGCTGGGTCAGTTTGGTCTGAAGGGCTGTTGGGGTGATGGTGTTGAATGCCGAACTAAAGTCCACAAATAGGATCCTCACACAAGTCCCTGTTTTGTCCAGATGTTGCAGGATGAAGTGCAATCCCATGTTGATTGCATCATCCACGGACCTGTTTGCTCATTAAGCAAACTGCAGGGGGTCCAGTAAGGGTCCAGTGATGTCCTTCAGATAAGCCAGAACCAATTTTTCAAACGACTTCATGACGACAGACGTTAGAGCCACAGGTCTGTAGTCGTTAAGTTCTGCTATCTCGGGTTTCTTTGGGATGGGGATGATGGTGGAGCGTTTGAAGCAGGAAGGCACTTCACAAAACTCCAGGGATCTGTTGAAGATCTGTGAAAAGATGGGGGCCAGCTGGTCAGCACAGATTTTCAGACAGGCTGGTGTAACACCATCTGGGCCTGGTGCTTTTCTTCTTTTGTTCTTCTTGAAGACCTGGCACACATCATCTTCACAGATTTGAAGAGCAGGAGGTGTGGAGGGTGGGATTGCAGGATGTGTTAATGGTTGTGTAGGGAGATGGTCAGAATGGGTGATGGGGGTTTCAAATCTGCAATAAAACTCATTCAGGTCGTTAGAAAGTCGTTGATTAGCCTCAGTGCAAGGGGATGGTGTCTTGTAGTTCGTGATGGCTCCTAGAACTCTCCACACTGAAGTTGAGTAAGTTGGAAGTAAACTGGTCTTCCAACTTTTTAGCGTAGGTCTTTTTAGCTGCTCTGATCTCTTTGTTCAGTGTGTTCCTGGCCTGACTGTACAAGACCCTGTCCCCATTTCTGTAGGCATCCTCTTTGGCCTGACGAAGATGTCTGAGTTTTACTGTAAACCATGGCTTATCATTGTTGAATGTTAAATAAGTCCTGGTAGGAATGCAAACATCCTCACAGAAACTAATATAGGATGTTACAGTATCTGTGAGTTCGTCCAGATCGGTGGTAGCAACTTCAAAAACACCCCAATCAGTGAGGTCAAAACAAGATTGTAAATCCTGCTCTGTTTCGCTGGTCAATCTCTTCACAGTCCTTACTACAGGTTTAGCAGATTTAAGTTTTTGCTTGTAGGACGGTATAAGATGAACCAGACAGTGATCAGAACGTCCCAAAGCTGCTCGTGGAACAGAGTGAAATGCATCCTTTATTGTGGTGTAACAGTGATCCAATATATTACTGTCTCTGGTGGGACATGTAACATGCTGTCTGTATTTTGGCAGTTCACGGGAGTTACATCTGTACACCACCGTTCATTGATGTAAAAGCATGTCCCGCCGCCGCGTGATTTCCCTGTTGATTCTGATTCGCGATCCGCTCTGAACAGCTGAATGCCCGGCAGATGGTGCGCGCTGTCCGGTAGCATCATTTAGCCAGGTTTCCGTGAAACACAAAGCAGCAGAGTGAGATAAATCCTTATTTGTCCGAGAGAGCAGAAGGAGTTCGTCTGTTTTGTTGGGTAGAGAGCGGAGATTTGCGAGATGGATGCTAGGCAACGGCGTTCGAAATCCGCGTTCGAAATGTGATAGATCATCACACACAGACACAAATACACTTTCACATCACATATGTATTTATTTAAAATCATCACTGGTCGTGACATTAATGTGAAAGATCATCACACACAAAACAAACACACCTTCACATCACACGTGTGTTTATTTAAAATCATCACTGGCAGTGACATTAATGTGATAGATCATCACACACAAACACAAACACACCTTCACATCACACGTGTGTTTATTTAAAATCATCACTGGTCGTGACATTAATGTGATAGATCATCACACACAAAAACACCTTCACATCACACGTGTTTATTTAAAATCATAACTGACCGTGACATTAATGTGATAGATCATCACACACAAACACACCTTCGTATCACATGTAATTTATTTTTAAATCATCACTGGCCGTGAAATTAATCAGAATCAGAATCAGAAAGAGCTTTATTGCCAAGTATGCTTACGCATACAAGGAATTTGTTTTAGTGACATAAGCTTCCAGTACACAGAGACAACAACACACAGACAAAAAAAAAAAAAAGAGATTTACAAATTGGCAAATAAATAAGTGTATAAGCAATTGTGCTATAAATGATAATGGAATAGGATTGAGTGAGATGCAGGAATGTTCTAGGATGGAGGGTTAACAAATAAATATAAGGATATTGCACGTTTATAAGCATAAGTAGGGAACATTTAACTGTTCATGAGGTAGATTGCCTGGGGGAAGAAACTGTTCTTGTGCCTTGCTGTTCTGGTGTTCTGGTGCTCTGAGGCGCCGGCCAGATGGCAAAAGTTCAAAGATGGGGTGACTTGGATGTGAGGGATCCAGAGTGATTTTCTGAGCCCTTTTCCTCACTCTGGATGTATACAGTTCTTGAAGGGTGGGCAGGGGAGCACCAATAATCCTTTCAGCTGTCCGAACAGTTCTCTGTAGTCTTCTGATGTCTGATTTTGTTGCTGGACCAAACCAGACAGTTATTGAAGTACAGAGGACAGACTCAATGACGGCTGAGTAGAACTGTTTCAGCAGCTCCTGTGGCAAGTTAAACTTCCTCAGCTGGAGAAGGAAATACAACCTTTGCTGGGCCTTTTTAACAATGGAGTCAATGTGATTGTCCCACTTCAGGTCCTGAGAGATAGTGGTTCCCAGGAATCTGAATGACTCCACTGCAGTCACAGGGCTGTTCATGATGGTGAGTGGGGAAAGTGCAGGGGGGTTTCTCCTAAAGTCCACGATCATCTCCACTGTTTTGAGCGTGTTCAGCTCCAGGTTGTTAAGACTGCACCAGACAGCCAGCTGCTCAACCTCTTGTCTGTAAGCAGACTCATCACCGGCCTGGATGAGGCCGATGACTGTAGTGTCATCTGCAAACTTCAGGAGCTTGACAGAGGGGTCTTTAGAGGTGCAGTCGTTGGTGTACAGGGAGAAAAGCAGAGGGGAGAGAACACATCCCTGAGGGGCACCAGTGTCGGTGGAGCAGCTGTTTGACATGAATTTCCCCAGTCTCACTAACTGTTGCCTATCTGTCAGAAAGCTGGTGATCCACTGACAGATAGAGCTAGGAACAGAGAGCTGGGTCAGTTTGGTCTGAAGGGCTGTTGGGATGATGGTGTTGAATGCCGAACTAAAGTCCACAAATAGGATCCTCACATAAGTCCCTGTTTTGTCCAGATGTTGCAGGATGAAGTGCAATCCCATGTTGATTGCATCATCCACGGACCTGTTTGCTCTGTAAGCAAACTGCAGGGGGTCCAGTGAGGGTCCAGTGATGTCCTTCAGATAAGCCAGAACCTATTTTTCAAACGACTTCATGACGACAGACGTTAGAGCCACAGGTCTGTAGTCGTTAAGTTCTGCTATCTCGGGTTTCTTTGGGATGGGGATGATGGTGGAGCGTTTGAAGCAGGAAGGCACTTCACACAACTCCAGGGATCTGTTGAAGATCTGTGAAAAGATGGGGGCCAGCTGGTCAGCACAGGTTTTCAGACAGGCTGGTGTAACACCATCTGGGCCTGGTGCTTTTCTTCTTTTGTTCTTCTTGAAGACCTGGCGCACATCATCTTCACAGATTTGAAGAGCAGGAGGTGTGGAGGGTGGGATTGCAGGATGTGTTAATGGTTGTGTAGGGAGATGGTCAGAATGGGTGTTGGGGGTTTCAAATCTGCAATAAAACTCATTCAGGTCGTTAGAAAGTCGTTGATTAGCCTCAGTGCAAGGGGATGGTGTCTTGTAGTTCGTGATGGCTCTTAGACCTCTCCACACTGAAGTTGAGTCGTTGGAGGTAAACTGGTCTTCCAACTTTTTAGCGTAGGTCTTTTTAGCTGCTCTGATCTCTTTGTTCAGTGTGTTCCTGGCCTGACTGTACAAGACCCTGTCCCCATTTCTGTAGGCATCCTCTTTGGCCTGACGAAGATGTCTGAGTTTTACTGTAAACCATGGCTTATGATTGTTGAATGTTAAATAAGTCCTGGTAGGAATGCATATATCCTCACAGAAACTAATATAGGATGTTACAGTATCTGTGAGTTCGTCCAGATCGGTGGTAGCAACTTCAAAAACACTCCAATCAGTGAGGTCAAAACAAGATTGTAAATCCTGCTCTGTTTCGCTGGTCCATTTCTTCACAGTCCTTACTACAGGTTTAGCAGATTTAAGTTTTTGCTTATAGGACGGTATAAGATGAACCAGACAGTGATCAGAACGTCCCAAAGCTGCTCGTGGAACAGAGTGATATGCATCCTTTATTGTGGTGTAACAGTGATCCTATATATTACTGTCTCTGGTGGTACATGTAACATGCTGTCTGTATTTTGGCAGTTCACGGGAGTTACATCTGTACACCACCGTTCATTGATGTAAAAGCATGTCCCGCCGCCGCGTGATTTCCCTGTTGATTCTGATTCGCGATCCGCTCTGAACAGCTGAATGGTGCGCGCTGTCCGGTAGCATCATTTAGCCAGGTTTCCGTGAAACACAAAGCAGCAGAGTGAGATAAATCCTTATTTGTCCGAGAGAGCAGAAGGAGTTCGTCTGTTTTGTTGGGTAGAGAGTGGAGATTTGCGAGATGGATGCTAGGCAACGGCGTTCGAAATCCGCGTTCGAAATGTGATAGATCATCACACACAGACACAAATACACTTTCACATCACACGTGTGTTTATTTAAAATCATCACTGGCCGTGAAATTAATGTGATAGATCATAACACACAGACACAAACACACCTACACATCACATGTGTGTTTATTTAAAATCATCACTGACGGTGACATTAATGTGACAGATCATCACACACAGACGGAAACATCCCTTCAATTCACATGTGTGTTTATTAAAATAATCACTGTCGGTGACATAAATGTGATAGATCATCACACACAAACACAAGAAACACCTTCACATCACACGTGTTTATTTAAAATCATAACTGACCGTGACATTAATGTGATAGATCATCACACACAAACACACCTTCGTATCACACATGATTTATTTTAAAATCATCACTGGCCATGAAATTTATGTGATAGATCATCACACACAAACACAAACACACCTTCACATCACACGTGTGTTTATTTAAAATCATCACTGGCAGTGACATTAATGTGATATATCGTCACACACAAACACAAACTCACCTTCACAACACATCACACGTGTGTTTATTTAAAATCATCACTGGCAGTGACATTAATGTGATATATCGTCACACACAAACACAAACTCACCTTCACATCACATGTGTGTTTATTTAAAATCATCACTGGCAGTGACATTAACCCTCTGGAGTCCATGGGTATTTTTGGGGCCTGGAGAAGTTTTGTCATGCACTGACATTTGTGAAAATGGGTCAGTTTGGTAACAAATAGTGAAAAACTACAAATGTTAAAACACTTGAAAAGGCCATAAAACACAAAGAACAATGGTTCCCGGGATTTTTGAGAACTGGAGCTTGTAGCCTAGAATTTTTCTTTCTAAATTGTGTGAAAATCATCTTGTTTACTCACTCAAAGAAAACAATATATTGATTTACATTTTCCAACACACTTTTTGTTGGTAAATGTCATACGTGAGTAGGCGTCAACTACCATGAATATCATTGTGATTTACACCTGAGAAGACAAAGGCCTACATAATGAGCTGCATAATGAGTCGCATAATGAGCTGCATAATGAGCCTCTCATTCAGCTGTGCCACTGTGAGGGAGGACTTACAAGAAAGAATGTGAGAACAAAATAAAAGTATATAATTTTATGTTTGTAGTTTATTAAGAATATATTTAATTATCCCACAACATAATTTAATATCCACTTGGGGGAGCAGTTAAACAGTTTACTAGAAACAATCAAAGCTGACTTTCAAACAAATTGTTTGGCATTATTACACCAATACTTTAGAAATCCTATTAACAATCTCATTTCCTACAAAAAAAAACCATTTATTATTATCATCATTATTATCTATTGTTATTATTTTATTATTATTATTATTAATGTTGAAAAGAGCTGAGAATATTTTTCTGGGTTTTAGGGGGAATAAATTGAAAGAAAGCATTGTTTTTACATTTGTTACAGTTATCTATTTGTTACATTTATATTATTTACATCAAGCTTTTGAATGGTATAGTATTGTATATTGTTATTGAAACTTCATAATATTTCACTTGATTATACATTTAGTCAGGAATTATAATTTGGAAAAAGTTTTTGGAAAAAGTCTAACTAGTAAAATGTTTACACGTTATGTGAAAACTAGTACAAGTATATCAATAAATAAAAAGAGACTTACTCATGTTTATAATCTCTGCTGAATAAAGTGCTTAATTCTTTTTCTGAGGAAATCCATTTCTCAAATCCTCAACCACATCACATCTTTTTGGGGTGATTTATGTCTTATTCCTCTCATCGCGAAGCAAACAGTAAAATAAAATAAAACTTGAAGAACAGTCTTGCTGCTTTTTCTTCTGTGTGTGTGTATTCAAGCCGCGCGCTTCAGTTTGAATCTGAATAGTATAGGTGGGCAGATCGATACTAATATCGATAATATCGATACCAACGTTGGTATCGGTATTGATCGATACCAACGGGAAAATATCGATACTTAAGTTTCAGTTTCTCTCGTTTTGCGACCTGGCCGTGTTTGTCAAAATGCTGCTGCTGTCACAGAGCAGAGCAAGCTCTCAAGAGTGCTGCTCGTGCTCGACACTGCTCTCCTCCCCCTCTCCTGTGTTGTACCGTCACGTGACTCACCACTAGCGCTACTTTCTTTTACTGTCTATGGCTACCACCAGCAGTCAGGCGCGCGCACCGCTCAGCCGCGCATTTCTAACAGCAGTCAGTCAGAGGCGGAGAGAAAGAGGAGCGTTGTATGGCTGTATTTTCAGGCCGATCTACCCTTTTTGTGTTAGCTGTGAAAGTGATACTAGTTTCTATATTTAAACTACACATAGATGTGCACCAGACTTAATTATTTTTATTATTTATTATTTTATCAATAGCTGATTCTCCAAGAGCAGTGGATATTACAAGGCGGCTATCAGAAATGATTGTGAAGGACCTGCAGCCTCTTTCCATAGTGGAAGATGTCGGCTTCAGGAATTTTGTACAAGGAGAATTTGTTTTACATTGTGAAGTAAAACTTTGTGACTTTGTTTTAGAAAAAAAAATCCTGAAAAGAAGTGCACTAAAGAGGAGAAACATTTTTTTTATTAACATGCTACTTGAAAAGAGAATTTGTTTTTACATTTTTTTTTTATATTTGTGAAGTAATAATTTTGTAAGTTTGTTTATTTAAATAAAACAGAAGTAACCAAAAGTTGTTTCTGAACAAAAGCTTTTGTAGTACTGATTAATAACCCAAAATGCAAATCACAAAAACAATTAAAAGTCATGAAAATTCATTTAGATTTAGGTTGAAGACGCATCCACCTTAATTATTAAAAAGTATTGGTATTGGTATCGGTATCGGCGATACTGGCCCTGTATTTACTTGGTATCGGATCTATACCAAATCTAGCGGTATCGCACACCTCTACTGAATAGCGCGTTCAGCGCGGGGGCGTGGTCACATTAGATATAATGAGCGGAGATATGAAAAATAGACACCACGTTGTTTTCATATGGATTACTTTATCACAGAATATCTGTTTTTGGCGGCACTTGTTTAGTTTAAAAGCAGTCATGTCAAGCTTTCTATAAATATCTCTCTCATGTCTTTTCGTTGAGTATTCACGAAGTTACAGTTCATTTTAATGACGTGTTTGTAAAAGAAGATCAGTGCAGACAAAAGCTGCAGACAGCGCACTTTGTTTGTTATTTTTATTTTATAAGTGCACATGGTTTTGTTGTTATTAGGTCTGTATCCAAAAAAAGTAAACCCTTTACAGATTTGATTGATGTATTGCTCTTATCTGTACGATTAAAACTGAAAGTGTAATTTAAGTTCTTTTCAGGGTTATCAGGAGAAAATGACTCAAAACGCATGCGTTAATCGACTCGAAAGGGTGTAATAGATCATCACACACAAACACAAATACACTTTCACATCACACGTGTGTTTATTTAAAATCATCACTGGCCGTGAAATTAATGTGATAGATCATCACACACAAACACAAACACACCTTCACATCACACGTGTTTATTTATTTATTTTTTTTGCCCCTGCATGTTTTTTTTTTGTTTTTTTTATACTATCAAAAATTTTTCCATTGACTGTTTTATATCAATCACCAAGGATCACTGTTTCAGCTAATAGTCTTTTAAGTTTCTACTGTAGAAAAACTCAGCTACATCTTGGATGGCCTGAGTATGTGTAAATTACCAGCAGATTTTCATTTTTGTGTAAACTGTTTTTAATGGAACATCATAAGTTTCTATTCCTGCATTAAAAGTCCATGTTACCAAAATCTAAATAATAGTTTTGAGGACAGAACTCCAGCAGTCGTAACAAACTGCTTAACATTACTGATGGTTATGTAATGAGAAATTTCATCATTGTGCTCTAATGTTGTTAGGACTCTCATCTTCTCTCCATCTCAATTCAGCCTCATTGAAGACCATCACTTAAGGAGAAGCTGTGATGGACAAAACTGACGACTTGCCAAAAGCTATGAGCATTCTGTATGGACTTGCATAAACACTGCATCTCAATTACCCCAAATCTATGAAAAACACATTCCAGTTCATCCAAAAGGTATTTCTCATGAAAACAAACAGCTTACAATGTAAGGAAATGTGTGAAACTGTCATGAGAAGCCACTTGTGTTTTGTTGTATAAGACATTAAAGTGTGTTCTGTCACTGCATATTAGTGCTCAGTTAATGTGTGTTCACACAATTTTTCAATGAATAGCATATAATGTTGACTACTGTGTGCTCATGTTTCTTCCACAAAACGAGTTACAATTGTTAGTTCTTTCAAATCTTATTTTTACTTGTCCTGTGGCTAAGTTTCATGCATTGTCATGTTACCATTTCTTTGGTAACAAACAATAATAATAAAAAAGTGCATTCAAATCTGTTTTCCTTTCTTTTTTTTCAATTTATTTGAAAACATTTTTCACAGAAAAAAAATCTCAATCTATGTCTATTTACATTGACATTACATAGAGATAACATTTATCATTACTTAAAAAACATTTGTTAATGTTATTTGCTTTTCACACGGAAGACTGAACTTGCCACTTGCCAGATAGAACCTTGTTAGATTTGAATCTTATAGATATTGTGTGTAAAGCGGCCCCAGTAATCACCAACAGACTTGTCCTTCAGGGATCAGCAATAGAGATTTGGCCAGTAGTTGTATTACTTATTACATTCCCCTGCTAACATTATTATTTTTCCAACTACAAAAGAATGACCCATATTATTTTTTAAGCAAATACTTTTTTATATTTGTTAGATATTTTGGTATTTTTCATGAAAAAAAGAGAATATGTTCCTATTGCTCAGTGGTATAGTACTGCGTCAGCAGGGCAAAAAGGTTAGATGTTCGATTTCCTGGAAACATACATACTGGCAAAAAAAATGTTTAAAGCTTGAATGCACTGAAAGCCGCTTTGGACAAAAGCATCTGCTAAATGCATAAATGTAAATGTTAATAAGACATGATTGCAGTTTGGATTCAGGATCACTTGTGGTGGCTTCAGATGATGAGTACAGTCAGGAAGAATTCAGAAGGTCATCACTATAGATTTGCATATAAATATTTAAATTATTGCTTTAAAATATAATTTTGTGGATTTTTAAGCCAGTTTGTATTGTTACTATGATGGTCATACATCTAATTGAATAATGGTTTACAGTATTATATGACATATTTATTCTGTTTATTTGATGGGAAACGTTAGACAAATTATGTAATATTATGTGTTTTGTATTAGGCAAATATAATTTACATATTGCACACATTGTGACAATATAAAGTTGGTTAAAAATTGTGAAGATGTAATGTTTAATAATGTTTGTGTGTTTAAGTGAATGTGACTTTAAACACATGATTTTTATCTTCAGAGTTTTGGAGATATGAATATTACTTTGTTTATTGAAAAGTTTGCAGTTAGTGACCGTCATCTCTGGCTGATGAAAGAATGTTTTTTTATTGTGGTTTTAAAGGTCCCGTTCTTCATGATCCCATGTTTTAAACTTTAGTTAGTGTGTAATGTTGTTGTTAGAGTATAAATAATATCTGTAAAATTCTAAAGCTCAAAGTTCAATGCCAAGTGAGATATTTTATTTAACAGAGTTTGCCTACAAAAAACG
Source organism: Carassius gibelio (assembly GCF_023724105.1). Taxonomy (NCBI): domain Eukaryota; kingdom Metazoa; phylum Chordata; class Actinopteri; order Cypriniformes; family Cyprinidae; genus Carassius; species Carassius gibelio. The sequence goes on from NC_068417.1 coordinate 51,865,652, forward strand.
ACCCGTTTGGACTACATCCCTCTAGTTCCTGCAGGAATGATGTCACTAAAACAGTTTTTTGACTATCCTCTGCCCACATGAATACACAAACAGGGGATGTGGTCTTGTTGTGCTCCAACGGAGAAGAGGAAGAGCTGCGTTTGTGTTTGTCATGTCGTTGAAACCCTGTTATTTTCATCTCGGAGTCCAATCACCTTTGTGTGGGCTTCCCAGGGACGCTGTACTTGGAGATTAATTCTTACAATTTATGTTTAACTCGGTTCCCAAAAATGATAATCCACATGTAAAACTATGTGCAGCACATTTTGCTGAGGACAGCTTCCTCCATCTCAAGTTTAATGCCGGATTCACACAAAGATTATTCTTGAAAGATGGAGCAGTTCCCTCTTTGTCTGGAGAAGGCGTTGTTTATGGACCACATAAGTGTAAGTGTATTTTATTATTTAAGTTGGTGCGTTTAACAGTTTCTGTAACTTACTACACAAAGGGCAACGCTGTTTAGCTTTGTTAACTAGATGTTAGGGCTGTGCAAAAAAATAATAAATCGAATGCGATTTTCATGCGCATCTCGACAGCAAAAACGCTCCTGTGATTATGAGTACATCTCCAGCACGTGCGTTTTTACTGTCTGTGGTTTTCGAAATAAATCCTGCCCACTTACTTCTCAAAACTAGCCCAATCACGTTACCAGGAGAGCAAGCGCGCGCTAAGCTGCTGTCGAATCACAACACAGGAACCGCTGGCCCAATCAGAACTCATTACGTATTTCTGAAGGAGGGACTTTATAGAACAAGGAAGTCATCAGCACGTTTTTATGACAGTGAAAACAGCGGTATACAGATAGGCGAATTGTGTGAAAAATACTGTTTTATTACACACGAAACATGAACACATGTTATATTGCACACTGTAAACACAATCAAAGCTTCAAAAAAGCACGAAAAATGGGACCTTTAAATTATGCATCAACTGTAAAGATGGTTTAAAATGCTATGTGTAGTACTGTATGTTTACAACCATGGTTATATTTTGGTGAAACTATAATAAGTATTTGTCTAGTAATTATGTTATTTTCAAAGTTAGGTTTTGATATTATAATTGTGGTATAGTAATATAATGTTGGAGGAAAACTGTGGTAGTAATACTAAGTATAGAAACAAGAAACTGGTAAAGTTTGTAGTTATTATGGTTTAGTAACATGATGGCTACGTAGTAACATGGTTATGTAGTTACAGTGGATTTAATACAGTCAATTTAACCTATTTTGTGTTGTAAAAATTTATAATTTTTTATTCATTGTTTTTCTGCAAATGCTCTTAGAAAAGTATGGTTAAATGCTATATATAATAATGTGACTTGAATTTTTTTATTTAAAATTGATAAAAAGTAGGGATGCACCGAAATGAAAATTCTTGGCCGAAACCGAAAACCGAAAAAGAGAAAACCAAGGCCGAAAACCGAAACCGAAACACCGAAAGAAATTATGGCAATTATTAGTACCATTGCATTTATTGCTATGACCGTGTACTAACTTTACTAAAATTAAGACATTGCAATTGCATAAATTAATATTAAAGTTTCAAAGATAATTACAATTACATAACTTATTTTTTTTTTTAAACATAAAAATACATAATTACAAATTATGCAAATATTTATTAAGCACATTGCAACAATGCACAGTATTAAAAAAAATTCAAACTAAAAATGTATCCCACTCATGTGTATATTTAATAATAATGTACAGGCCTACTGGCCTGCAGAAAGGTTTTAAAATGAACAGGTCTCTCATAAAAACAAAGTGCATTTAGGTGAAGTGCATTTGAGATTGTTCTCTGTAGGACTAGAAAGTGCATCACTTCTCCAGTTGGCAAGACTGTTATCACTTCTGGGGATGGGGACTTCAGACAGATAACCATCTAGCTGTTGAGCAGTTGAGCTTGTCGTCTGCCTGACATTTGGGAAATATTTGTGTATTTAAATAGGGCCAGGGCATAAATAAACATTTTTATCAAATTAAAGCAGAAATCTAGCAGAAAATCTAGCATAAATACGGCTACAATCTGATATTATGTATATGTTTGTGTGTGTGTGTGTGTGTGTGTGTATATATATATATATAGTAGCCTTAGAACAAAATAGCCCACCTATTATTTTTATTTGAGGCACTTTCTTGCAGAATTCCACTGAACATATCAGACAACGATGGTGCATGCCACTCATCTGGTGCAGAGACCAGTCTTTTTTTCTGCGCTCTGATCTGTCTCCTGCGCTTGGCGCTTCTCCGTCTCCACGCGGGTTCTCCGCATCCAGCGCGGCCTGGATCATTTCTCGTGCGCCCTGCCTTATTTCCGCATCCAAGTAATGGTCTTTATAACGCGGATCAAGCACATTCGCGATGAAGTGCAGAGGATCCGAAAAGATCTCAGTGAGACGTGTGCTAACAGACTCTATAAGACTGTACTTTTCTTTGTTTTTACTTCGTGGTCCGTCTTAATCTCTTTGTTAGGAGACGTTTTAGTGCTGCGAATAAAGGAATACGAAGAGAGAGAATGTTCTCACTGGTGTTAAGTGAATATCGCGTGGAGCTCGTGGTCTACGCTATGCAGGTGCAGTGGTGCACGTGCAGGTCGCGGTTTCTGTTTGCGTCATCACAACATTTCGGCCGTGTTGTTTCGGTGATAAAAGTCTAAGCGGGGTTAAGTTGGTTTTGTTTTCGATATTCGTGACACATTGAGCGGGAAACGCCAATAACTCCAAAACGAATTGCCCAAAAAATTTAAGCAGTGTGACCGCCAAAAGGGCAAAGCTGATCATGTTTCACATCCTTCTTTTTCTATACCTTCCCTCGATATAATAAGCACGGCCCCGTGCAAGCCGTCACAATGTGCAGAAAGCCGGGAGAGAACGCTCTCAGCAGAGCCTTCCGTTAGGGACCGTGGGGAAAGTGCAAACTTTCTTCGTTTTTTGCTATAGCTCAGTAGGTGTTTTTGTAATAGCTTTTTAGTTAAAGGGCATATATACATGAAACCAGTGTCAATCAATAGTGGGGGACAGTGGACATTTTTTACAACTTTTCTTTTTACCACTACTGGTAGAAAAGGTAATTTGCATGTACAAAATTAACCTTCTTTTTGTAATAACTTTCTACAGCAGGAAGATAGAGAGATGAAACCAGTGTCAATCAATAGAGGGAGAGAGTGGATATTTTTCACGTCCTTTCATTTTACTCCAAGTGGCTGATTAGGGAATTGCATGTCCAAAATTAACCTTCTTTTTGTAATAACTTTCTACAGCAGTGAGACAGAGACATGAAACCAGTGTCAATCAATAGAATGGGACAGTGGACATTTTTCACAACCGTTCTTTTTACCCCTAGTGGCTGATTAGGGAATTGCATGTTCAAAATAACCTTGTTGTAATAACTTTCTACAGCAGGGATAAAGAGACATGAAACAAGTTTCAATCAGTAGAGAGAGAGTGGACATTTTTCACAACCTTTCATTTTACCCCTACTGGTAGGAAAGGGAATTGCCGGTCCAAAATTAACTTTCTTTTAGTAATAACTTTCTACAGCAGGGAGACAGAGACATGAAACCAGTGTGAATCAATAGAAAGAGAGAGTGGATATTTTTCACATCCTTTCATTTTACCCCAAGTTGCTGATTAGGGAATTGCATGTCCAAAATTAACATTCTTTTTGTAATAACTTTCTTAAGCAGGGAGACAGAGACATGAAACCAGTGTCAATCAATAGAGGGAGAGAGTGGACATTTTTCACAACCTTTCTTTTTACCCTTACTGGTAGGAAAGGGAATTGCCTATCCAAAATTAACCTTCTTTTAGTAATAACTTTCTACAGCAGGAAGATAAAGACATGAAACCACTGTCAATCAATAGAAGGAGAGAGTGGATATTTTCACATACTTTCATTTTACCCCAAGTGGCTGATTAGGGAATTGCATGTCCAAAATTAACCTTCTTTTTGTAATAACTTTCTACAGCAGTGAGACAGAGACATGAAACCAGTGTCAATCAATAGTGGCGGACAGTGGACATTTTTCATAACCTTTCTTTTTACCCCTACTGGTAGAAAAGGGAATTGCATGTCCAAAAATTTACCTTATTTTTATAATAACGTTCTACAGCAGGGAGACAGAGACGTGAAACCAGTTCAAATCAATAAAGGGAGAGAGTGGACATTTTTCACAACCTTTCATTTTACCATTACTGGTAGAAAAGGGAATTGGATGTCCAAAATTAACCTTATTTTTGTAATAACGTTCTACAGCAGGGACACAGAGACATGAAACCACTGTCAATCAATAGAGGGTGACAGTGGACATTTTTCACAACCTTTCTTTTTACCCCTACTGGTAGAAAAGGGAATTGCATGTCCAAAATTAACCTTCGTTTTGTAATAACATTCGACAGCAAAGAGACAGATACATGAAACCAGTGTCAATCAATAGAGGGGGAGAGTGGACATTTTTCACAACCTTTCTTTTTACCCCTACTGGTAGAAAAGGGAATTGCATGTCCAAAAATTTACCTTATTTTTATAATAACGTTCTACAGCAGGGAGACAGAGACGTGAAACCAGTTCAAATCAATAAAGGGAGAGAGTGGACATTTTTCACAACCTTTCATTTTACCATTACTGGTAGAAAAGGGAATTGGATGTCCAAAATTAACCTTATTTTTGTAATAACGTTCTACAGCAGGGACACAGAGACATGAAACCACTGTCAATCAATAGAGGGTGACAGTGGAAATTTTTCACAACCTTTCTTTTTACCCCTACTGCTAGGAAAGGGAATTGCATGTCCAAAATTAACCTTCTTTTTGTAATAACTTTCTACAGCAGGAAGATAGACACATGAAACCAGTGTCAATCAATAGAAGGAGAGAGTGGATATTTTTTACATCCTTTCATTTTATCCCAAGTGGCTGATAAGGGAATTGCATGTCCAAAATTAACCTTCTTTTTGTAATAACTTTCTACAGCAGGAAGATAGACACATGAAACCAGTGTCAATCAATAGAAGTAGAGAGTGGATATTTTTCACATCCTTTCATTTTACCCCAAGTGGCTGATTGGGGAATTGCATGTCCAAAATTAACCTTCTTTTTGTAATAACTTTCTGCAGCAGTGAGAGAGAGACATGAAACTAGTTTCAATTAATAGAGGGGGACAGTGGATATTTTTAACAACCTTTCTTTTTACCCTTAATGGTAGGAAAGGGAATTGCAGGTCCAAAAATGTACTTTCTTTTTGTAATAACTTTCTACAGTAGGGAGACAGAGACATGAAACAAGTGTCAATCAGTAGAGGAAGAGAAAGGACATTTTTCACAACCTTTCATTTTACCCCTACTGGTAGAAAAGGGAACTGCATGTCCAAAGTTAACATTCATTTTGTAATAACTTTCTACAGCAGGGAGACAGAGAGATGAAACCAGTGTCAATCAATAGAGGGGGGCAGTGGACATGTTTCACAACCTTTCTTTTTACCCCTACTGCTAGGAAAGGGAATTGCATGTCCAAAATTAACCTTCTTTTTGTAATAACTTTCTACAGCAGGAAGATAGACACATGAAACCAGTGTCAATCAATAGAAGGAGAGAGTGGATATTTTTTACATCCTTTCATTTTACCCCAAGTGGCTGATAAGGGAATTGCATGTCCAAAATTAACCTTCTTTTTGTAATAACTTTCTACAGCAGTGAGACAGAGACATGAAACCAGTGTCAATCAATAGAGGGGGACAATGGACATTTTTCACAGCCTTTCTTTTTACCCCTACTGGTAGAAAAGGGAATTGTATGTCAAAAATTAACCTTCGTTTTGTAATACCTTTCTATAGCAAAGAGACAGATACATGAAACCAGTGTCAATCAATAGTGGGGGATAGTGGACATTTTTCAGAACCTTTCTTTTTACCCCTACTGGTAGAAATAGGAATTGCATGTCCAAAATTAACCTCCTTTTTGTAATAACTTTCTACAGCAGGGAGACAGAGATATGAAACCAGTGTCAATCAATTTACGGGGACAGTGGACGTTTTTCACAACCTTTCTTTTTACCCCTACTGGTATAAAAGGGAATTGCATGTCCAAAATTAACCTTCGTTTTGTAATAACTTTCTACAGCAAAGAGACAGATACATGAAACCAGTGTCAATCAATAGAGGGGAACAGTGGACATGTTTCACAACCTTTCTTTATGACCCTACTGGTAGAAAAGGGAAATGCATGTCCAAAATTAACCTCCTTTTTGTAATAACTTTCTACAGCAGAGAGACAGAGACATGAAAGCAGTGTCAATCAATAGTGGGGGACAGTGGACATTTTTCACAACCTTTCTTTTTACCCCTACTGGTAGAAAAGAGAATTGCATGTCCAATATTAACCTTCTTTTTGTAATAACTTTCTACAGCAGGGAGACAGAGACATGAAACCAGTGTCAATCAATAGAGGGGGACAGTGGACATGTTTCACAACCTTTATTTTTACCCCTACTGCTAGGAAAGGGAATTGCATGTCCAAAATTAACCTCCTTTTTGTAATAACTTTCTACAGCAGGAAGATAAACACATTAAACAGAAGGAGAGAGTGGATATTTTTCACATCATTTCATTTTACCCCGAGTTGCTGATAAGGGAATTGTATGTCCAAAATTAACCTTATTTTTGTAATAACTTTCTACAGCAAAGAGACAGAGACATGAAACTAATGTCAATCAGTAGAAGGAGAGAATGGATATTTTTCACATCCTTTCATTTTACCCCAAGTCGCTGATTATGGAATTGCATGTCCAAAATTAACTTGCTTTTTGTAATAACTTTCTACAGCAGTGAGACAGAGACATGAAACCAGTTTCAATCAATAGAGGGGGACAGTGGACATTTTTCACAACCTTTCTTTTTACCCCTACTGCTAGGAAAGGGAATTGCATGTCCAAAATTAACTTCCTTTTTGTAATAACTTTCTACAGCAGGAAGATAAACACATTAAACAGAAGGAGAGAGTGGATATTTTTCACATCCTTTCATTTTACCTCGAGTGGCTGATTAGGGAATTGTATGTCCAAAATTAACCTTATTTTTGTAATAACTTTCTACAGCAAAGAGACAGATACATGAAACCAGTGTCAATCAATAGAGGGGGACAGTGGACATTTTTCACAACCTTTCTTTTTACCCCTACTGGTAGAAAAGGGAATTGCATGTCCAAAATGAATCTCCTTTTTGTAATAACTTTCTACAGCAGGGAGACAGAGACATGAAACCAGTGTCAATCAATAGAGGGGGGCAGTGGACATGTTTCACAACCTTTCTTTTTACCCCTACTGCTAGGAAAGGGAATTGCATGTCCAAAATTAACCTCCTTTTTGTAATAACTTTCTACAGCAGGAAGATAAACACATTAAACAGAAGGAGAGAGTGGATATTTTTCACATCCTTTCATTTTCCCCCGAGTGGCTGATTAGGGAATTGTATGTCCAAAATTAACCTTATTTTTGTAATAACTTTCTACAGCAAAGAGACAGATACATGAAACCAGTGTCAATCAATAGTGGGGGACAGTGGACATTTTTCACAAACTTTCTTTTTACCCCTACTGCTAGGAAAGGGAATTGTATGTCCAAAATTAACCTTCGTTTTGTAATAACTTTCTACAGCAAAGAGACAGATACATGAAACCAGTGTCAATCGATAGTGGGGGACAGTGGACATTTTTCACAACCTTTCTTTATACCCCACTGGTAGAAAAGGGAATTGCATGTCCAAAATGAATCTCCTTTTTGTAATAACTTTCTACAGCAGGGAGACAGAGACATGAAACCAGTGTCAATCAATATAGGGGGGCAGTGGACATGTTTCACAACCTTTCTTTTTACCCCTACTGGTAGAAAAGGGAATTGCATGTCCAAAAATTAAACTTCTTTTTCTAATAACTTTCTACAGCAAGGAGAATGAGACATGAAACCAGTGTCAATCGATAGAGGGGGACAGTGGACATTTTTCACAACCTTTCTTTTTACTCCTACTGCTAGGAAAGGGAATTACATGTCCAAAATTAACCTTCTTTTTGTAATAACTTTCTACAGCAGGGAGACAGAGACATGAAACTAGTGTCAATCAGTAGAAGGAGAGAATGGATATTTTTCACAACCTTTCATTTTACCCCAAGTGGCTGATTATGGAATTGCATGTCCAAAATTAACTTTCTTTTTGTAATAACTTTCTACAGCAGTGAGACAGAGAAATGAAACCAGTTTCAATCAATAGAGGGGGACAGTGGACATTTTTCAAAACCTTTCTTTTTACCCCTACTGGTAGGAAAGGGAATTGCATGTCCAAAATTAACCTCCTTTTTGTAATAACTTTCTACAGCAGGGAGACAGAGACATGAAACCATTGTCAATCAATAGTGGGGGACAGTGGACATTTTTCACAAACTTTCTTTTTACCCCTACTGCTAGGAAAGGGAATTGTATGTCCAAAATTAACCTTCGTTTTGTAATAACTTTCTACAGCAAAGAGACAGATACATGAAACCAGTGTCAATCGATAGTGGGGGACAGTGGACATTTTTCACAACCTTTCTTTATACCCCACTGGTAGAAAAGGGAATTGCATGTCCAAAATGAATCTCCTTTTTGTAATAACTTTCTACAGCAGGGAGACAGAGACATGAAACCAGTGTCAATCAATATAGGGGGGCAGTGGACATGTTTCACAACCTTTCTTTTTACCCCTACTGGTAGAAAAGGGAATTGCATGTCCAAAAATTAAACTTCTTTTTCTAATAACTTTCTACAGCAAGGAGAATGAGACATGAAACCAGTGTCAATCGATAGAGGGGGACAGTGGACATTTTTCACAACCTTTCTTTTTACCCCTACTGCTAGGAAAGGGAATTACATGTCCAAAATTAACCTTCTTTTTGTAATAACTTTCTACAGCAGGGAGACAGAGACATGAAACTAGTGTCAATCAGTAGAAGGAGAGAATGGATATTTTTCACAACCTTTCATTTTACTCCAAGTGGCTGATTATGGAATTGCATGTCCAAAATTAACTTTCTTTTTGTAATAACTTTCTACAGCAGTGAGACAGAGAAATGAAACCAGTTTCAATCAATAGAGGGGACAGTGGACATTTTTCAAAACCTTTCTTTTTACCCCTTCTGCTAGGAAAGGGAATTGTATGTCCAAAATTAACCTTCGTTTTGTAATAACTTTCTACAGCAAAGAGACAGATACATGAAACCAGTGTCAATCGATAGTGGGGGACAGTGGACATTTTTCACAACCTTTCTTTATACCTCACTGGTAGAAAAGGGAATTGCATGTCCAAAATGAATCTCCTTTTTGTAATAACTTTCTACAGCAGGGAGACAGAGACATGAAACCAGTGTCAATCAATATAGGGGGGCAGTGGACATGTTTCACAACCTTTCTTTTTACCCCTACTGGTAGAAAAGGGAATTGCATGTCCAAAAATTAAACTTCTTTTTCTAATAACTTTCTACAGCAAGGAGAATGAGACATGAAACCAGTGTCAATCGATAGAGGGGGACAGTGGACATTTTTCACAACCTTTCTTTTTACCCCTACTGCTAGGAAAGGGAATTACATGTCCAAAATTAACCTTCTTTTTGTAATAACTTTCTACAGCAGGGAGACAGAGACATGAAACTAGTGTCAATCAGTAGAAGGAGAGAATGGATATTTTTCACAAATTTTCATTTTACCCCAAGTGGCTGATTATGGAATTGCATGTCCAAAATTAACTTTCTTTTTGTAATAACTTTCTACAGCAGTGAGACAGAGAAATGAAACCAGTTTCAATCAATAGAGGGGGACAGTGGACATTTTTCAAAACCTTTCTTTTTACCCCTACTGGTAGGAAAGGGAAATGCATGTCCAAAATTAACCTCCTTTTTGTAATAACTTTCTACAGCAGGGAGACAGAGACATGAAACCATTGTCAATCAATAGTGGGGGACAGTGGACATTTTTCACAAACTTTCTTTTTACCCCTACTGCTAGGAAAGGGAATTGCATGTCCAAAATTAACCTTCTTTTTGTAATAACTTTCTACAGCAAAGAGACAGATACATGAAACCAGTGTCAATCGATAGTGGGGGACAGTGGACATTTTTCACAACCTTTCTTTATACCCCACTGGTAGAAAAGGGAATTGCATGTCCAAAATGAATCTCCTTTTTGTAATAACTTTCTACAGCAGGGAGACAGAGACATGAAACCAGTGTCAATCAATATAGGGGGGCAGTGGACATGTTTCACAACCTTTCTTTTTACCCCTACTGGTAGAAAAGGGAATTGCATGTCCAAAAATTAAACTTCTTTTTCTAATAACTTTCTACAGCAAGGAGAATGAGACATGAAACCAGTGTCAATCGATAGAGGGGGACAGTGGACATTTTTCACAACCTTTCTTTTTACCCCTACTGCTAGGAAAGGGAATTACATGTCCAAAATTAACCTTCTTTTTGTAATAACTTTCTACAGCAGGGAGACAGAGACATGAAACTAGTGTCAATCAGTAGAAAGAGAGAATGGATATTTTTCACAACCTTTAATTTTACCCCAAGTGGCTGATTATGGAATTGCATGTCCAAAATTAACTTTCTTTTTGTAATAACTTTCTACAGCAAAGAGACAGATACATGAAACCAGTGTCAATCGATAGTGGGGGACAGTGGACATTTTTCACAACCTTTCTTTATACCCCACTGGTAGAAAAGGGAATTGCATGTCCAAAATGAATCTCCTTTTTGTAATAACTTTCTACAGCAGGGAGACAGAGACATGAAACCAGTGTCAATCAATATAGGGGGGCAGTGGACATGTTTCACAACCTTTCTTTTTACCCCTACTGGTAGAAAAGGGAATTGCATGTCCAAAAATTAAACTTCTTTTTCTAATAACTTTCTACAGCAAGGAGAATGAGACATGAAACCAGTGTCAATCGATAGAGGGGGACAGTGGACATTTTTCACAACCTTTCTTTTTACCCCTACTGCTAGGAAAGGGAATTACATGTCCAAAATTAACCTTCTTTTTGTAATAACTTTCTACAGCAGGGAGACAGAGACATGAAACTAGTGTCAATCAGTAGAAGGAGAGAATGGATATTTTTCACAACCTTTCATTTTACCCCAAGTGGCTGATTATGGAATTGCATGTCCAAAATTAACTTTCTTTTTGTAATAACTTTCTACAGCAGTGAGACAGAGAAATGAAACCAGTTTCAATCAATAGAGGGGGACAGTGGACATTTTTCAAAACCTTTCTTTTTACCCCTACTGGTAGGAAAGGGAATTGCATGTCCAAAATTAACCTCCTTTTTGTAATAACTTTCTACAGCAGGGAGACAGAGACATGAAACCAGTGTCAATCGATAGTGGGGGACAGTGGACATTTTTCACAACCTTTCTTTATACCCCACTGGTAGAAAAGGGAATTGCATGTCCAAAATGAATCTCCTTTTTGTAATAACTTTCTACAGCAGGGAGACAGAGACATGAAACTAGTGTCAATCAGTAGAAGGAGAGAATGGATATTTTTCACAACCTTTCATTTTACCCCAAGTGGCTGATTATGGAATTGCATGTCCAAAATTAACTTTCTTTTTGTAATAACTTTCTACAGCAAAGAGACAGATACATGAAACCAGTGTCAATCAATAGTGGGGGACAGTGGACATTTTTCACAACCTTTCTTTATACCCCACTGGTAGAAAAGGGAATTGCATGTCCAAAATGAATCTCCTTTTTGTAATAACTTTCTACAGCAGGGAGACAGAGACATGAAACCATTGTCAATCAATAGTGGGGGACAGTGGACATGTTTCACAACCTTTCTTTTTACCCCTACTGCTAGGAAAGGGAATTGCATGTCCAAAATTAACCTCCTTTTTGTAATAACTTTCTACAGCAGGAAGATAAACACATTAAACAGAAGGAAAGAGTGGATATTTTTCACATCCTTTCATTTTACCCTGAGTGGCTGATTAGGGAATTGTATGTTCAAAATTAACCTTATTTTTGTAATAACTTTCTACAGCAAAGAGACAGATACATGAAACCAGTGTCAATCAATAGTGGGGGAAAGTGGACATTTTTCACAACCTTTCTTTTTACCCCTACTGGTAGGAAAGGGAATTACATGTCCAAAATTAACCTTCTTTTTGTAATAACTTTCTACAGCAGGGAGACAGAGACATGAAACTAGTGTCAATCAGTAGAAAGAGAGAATGGATATTTTTCACAACCTTTAATTTTACCCCAAGTGGCTGATTATGGAATTGCATGTCCAAAATTAACTTTCTTTTTGTAATAACTTTCTACAGCAAAGAGACAGATACATGAAACCAGTGTCAATCGATAGTGGGGGACAGTGGACATTTTTCACAACCTTTCTTTATACCCCACTGGTAGAAAAGGGAATTGCATGTCCAAAATGAATCTCCTTTTTGTAATAACTTTCTACAGCAGGGAGACAGAGACATGAAACCAGTGTCAATCAATATAGGGGGGCAGTGGACATGTTTCACAACCTTTCTTTTTACCCCTACTGGTAGAAAAGGGAATTGCATGTCCAAAAATTAAACTTCTTTTTCTAATAACTTTCTACAGCAAGGAGAATGAGACATGAAACCAGTGTCAATCGATAGAGGGGGACAGTGGACATTTTTCACAACCTTTCTTTTTACCCCTACTGCTAGGAAAGGGAATTACATGTCCAAAATTAACCTTCTTTTTGTAATAACTTTCTACAGCAGGGAGACAGAGACATGAAACTAGTGTCAATCAGTAGAAGGAGAGAATGGATATTTTTCACAACCTTTCATTTTACCCCAAGTGGCTGATTATGGAATTGCATGTCCAAAATTAACTTTCTTTTTGTAATAACTTTCTACAGCAGTGAGACAGAGAAATGAAACCAGTTTCAATCAATAGAGGGGGACAGTGGACATTTTTCAAAACCTTTCTTTTTACCCCTACTGGTAGGAAAGGGAATTGCATGTCCAAAATTAACCTCCTTTTTGTAATAACTTTCTACAGCAGGGAGACAGAGACATGAAACCAGTGTCAATCGATAGTGGGGGACAGTGGACATTTTTCACAACCTTTCTTTATACCCCACTGGTAGAAAAGGGAATTGCATGTCCAAAATGAATCTCCTTTTTGTAATAACTTTCTACAGCAGGGAGACAGAGACATGAAACTAGTGTCAATCAGTAGAAGGAGAGAATGGATATTTTTCACAACCTTTCATTTTACCCCAAGTGGCTGATTATGGAATTGCATGTCCAAAATTAACTTTCTTTTTGTAATAACTTTCTACAGCAAAGAGACAGATACATGAAACCAGTGTCAATCAATAGTGGGGGACAGTGGACATTTTTCACAACCTTTCTTTATACCCCACTGGTAGAAAAGGGAATTGCATGTCCAAAATGAATCTCCTTTTTGTAATAACTTTCTACAGCAGGGAGACAGAGACATGAAACCATTGTCAATCAATAGTGGGGGACAGTGGACATGTTTCACAACCTTTCTTTTTACCCCTACTGCTAGGAAAGGGAATTGCATGTCCAAAATTAACCTCCTTTTTGTAATAACTTTCTACAGCAGGAAGATAAACACATTAAACAGAAGGAAAGAGTGGATATTTTTCACATCCTTTCATTTTACCCTGAGTGGCTGATTAGGGAATTGTATGTTCAAAATTAACCTTATTTTTGTAATAACTTTCTACAGCAAAGAGACAGATACATGAAACCAGTGTCAATCAATAGTGGGGGAAAGTGGACATTTTTCACAACCTTTCTTTTTACCCCTACTGGTAGAAAAGGGAATTGCATGTCCAAAATTAACCTTCTTTTTGTAATAACTTTCTACAGCAGGAAGATAGACACATGAAACCAGTGTATGTCAATAGAAGGAGAGAGTGGATATTTTTCACATCCTTTCATTTTACCCCAAGTGGCTGATTAGGGAATTGCATGTCCAAAATTGCATGTCCACCTACTGTTAATCCACCTACTTACACCTCTGTTAATATGTGCTTACTACTAATAAAAGGCTAATATTCTATAAATATGCATACTTATAAGCAACTAGTTAATAGACTCTGAAGTATAGTATTACTAATTATTTTAATTAATTACATGTATTTAATTTGCATGAGTGAATAGCTATTTTATTTTATTGTGGTTTGGTTACTACATATTACTAATAAAGTATTTTCACTTGAAACATGGTGATGGTAGTTCTTAAGATCTTAAACTTTTAAAGAACCTTATATTTTGTAGTTTCACACTGAAGCTAGATTGTAGAAAAAGGTGCACATAGGAGAAGATTCAGAAGGTATTTATTCCACATGACATAGGAAAAGGGTATCCACAGATAGCAGTCATGAGGTCAAAAACATTACCCGACAAAGTCAAACTAAAAGGACAAGAACGTAACTAGACAGAACAAATGAAATAATTAGCAACACCACAGGTGAACTTATGTAATCTAAATGTGAGACAAAATATAGGTCAAATGACAAAGTATGAAAGACAGACTAAGTCCAAACTAACAAAATTGTGATAAGTAGAGTTAAGAGTTCATTGTGCTTACAAAAACATAAAGGATAGACATAAACCCTACACTGTTGACACAATGACAGGAGTCATTTGTTATTATTATACATCACCATCATATAGCACAATCCTTGTCAACAATGTATGGTTTTATGTCTATGCAATTACAAATAAATGTACCTGAAAATTTTTTTTATGAGACAACATTAAATTTCTTTCTGATTTAGTGGATAGAACATGCTATCCACTTATAAAGAACACTATTTATGTACCTAGGTACTATGTACCTATTTTATATTTATTTTTATATCTATTTAATGTACAGTACAGACCAAAAGTTTGGACACACTTTCTCATTCAAAGTTTTCTTTATTTTCGTGACTATGATAATTGTAGATTCTCACTGAAGGCATCAAAACTATGAATTAACACATGTGGAATTATATATGGAATTATATACATAACAAAATATTGTGAAAAAAATGATAATTTGTAATATTCTAGGTTCTTCAAAGTACCCACCTTTTGCTTTGATTTCTGCTTTGCACACTCTTGGCATTCTTTCTCTTGATGAGCTTCAAGAGGTAGTCATCTGAAATGGTCTTCCAACAGTCTTGAAGGAGTTCCCCGAGAGATGCTTAGCACTTGTTGGTTCTTTTGCCTTCAGTCTGTGGTCCAGCTCACCCCTAAACCATCTCGATTGGGTTCAGGTCCGGTGACTGTGGAGGCCAGGTCATCTGGCGCAGCACCCCATCACTCTCCTTCTTGCTCAAATAGCCCTTGATGCCTTCAGTGTGACTCTACAATTTTCATAGTCATCAAAATAAAGAAAACTCTTCGAATGAGAAGGAGTGTCCAAACTTTTGGTCTGTTCTGTAAGTATATATGCATACATTTATTTGATCTATTAACAATGTAGAGACTAAAATATACAGTACTACTTAACCATAACCTAACTTAGATCTTGCTGTATGTCAAGATATATCTACTTTATATATATATATATATATATATATATATATATATATATATATATATAACTATAAGTAATCTTTATAGTTCTCCATGACCTAATGTATAGAGAAATGTGTATTTATAAAAGTTGTTAAAGTAAACAAAACATTGTTTTTGTCTTTACATATCACCTAATTGAACTATTTTGATTTGCTGTGCAGTATTTGTATAAACACTTTTAACGTATTAACAGTTAAGATACTATTTTATCATAAATTTAATATTGGAATTGATTTGCAATCACTATATTACTGTATTGTCTTATTACAATTTTTTACAAAATTTTATTCCCTCGGGTACTGGGTATAGAATATATGACAAGAAATAGCTTATTATTGATATTATTTTGATCATGATATGACAATCTTTGTATTCTTGTCATTAATGGCCATTTCAGTTTGATGAAAAGATGCATTCATGCGGACATAATTGCAAAGTTCATGGATCATACTGAAGCAAAATTACAGTGATTTATTTATTTATTTTTTTAGCACTCCCTTTTTGGCAGAACTGTGGTGTTTTTTGGTGTATGTTTAAAAGCCTGGATTTTGCATTCCGCACATATAAGTCGACTTGCAATCCCGCATCACCATTTAATTAACTAGTAACTTCCTGATGCTTAAAATTCTACATTGTTTTAATAATTATTTTCTCATGACAGATTAACGAATGAACGGTTTATTTGTCTAAGATCAAAGATGTATTTGGCACCTGACTGTGCACATTTATTTATGAATTATGATCTTCCTGCTAGTAAATCTATCCATCTACCTCTCTTACTGTAATCATACGCTCATCTATACAGTGGTGGAAAAAATTATTAAAACACTATAATTGTCAGAAGCTTTAAATTGTTTAAAGACAGTAATCTATGTCTTTATGTGTAGCTGTCAGTAGAAAATCACATGGCAGTTGCTTCAATGCATTTAGGGGTGTGGTCCTGGTCAAGTCAATCTCCTGAACTCCAAACTGAATTTCAGAATGGGAAAGAAAGGTGATTTAAGCAATTTTGAGCGTGGCATGGTTGTTGGTGTCAGACGGGCCAGTCTGAGTATTTCACAATCTGCTCAGTTACTGGGATTTTCACGTTCAACCATTTCTAGGGTTTACAAAGAATGGTGTGAAAAGGGAAAAACATCCAGTATGCGGCAGTCTGTGGGCGAAAATGCCTTGTTGATGCTAGAGGTCAGAGGAGAATGGGCCTACTGATTCAAGCTGATATAAGAGCACCTTTGACTGAAATAACGACTCGTTACAACCGAGGTGTGCAGCAAAGCATTTGTGAAGCCACAACACGCACAACCTTGAGGCGGATGGGATACAACAGCAGAAGACCCCACCGGGTACAACTCATCTCCACTACAAATAGGAAAAATAGGCTACAATTTGCATCAGCTCACCAAAATTGGACAGTTGAAGCCTGGAAAAATGTTGCCTGATCTGATGAGTCTCGATTTCTGTTGAGACATTCAGAAGGTAGAGTCAGAATTTGGCATAAACAGAATGAGAACATGGATCCATCATGCCTTGTTACCACTGTGCAGGCTGGTGGTATTGGTGTAATGGTGTGGGGGATGCTTTCTTGGCACACTTTAGGCCCCTTAGTGCCAATTGGTCATCGTTTAAATGCCACGGCCTACCTGAGCATTGTTTCTGACGATGTCCATCCCTTTATGACCACCATGTACCCATCCTCTGCTGGTTACTTCCAGCAGGATAATGCACCATGTCACAAAGTTCGAATCATTTCAAATTGGTTTCTTGAACATGACAATGAGTTCACTGTACTAAAATGGCCCCAAAGTCACCAGATCTCAACCTAATAGAGCATCTTTGGTATGTGGTGGAACGGGAGCTTCGTGCCCTGGATGTGCATCTCACAAATCTCTATCAACTGTAAGATGCTATCCTATCAATATGGACCAACATTTCTAAAGAATGCTTTCAGCACCTTATTGAATCACTGCCACATAGAATTAAGGCAGTTCTGAAGGCGAAAGGGGGTCAAACACAGTATTAGTATGGTGTTCCTAATAATCCTTTAGGTTAGTGTATGTCTGTCTGTCTATCTGTTTGTCGATACACTGGTTGGTCTGTCTGTCTGACCAAATGGTTAAAATAAAACTTTTCAGTATTCAACCCCAAACAGCATTGCTCCCTGTGTGGAAAAGAGTGTCCAGTTGGAAGCATGGCTCCTTCATTGAGAAATTAATTAGTAATTAGTGAAGTGACATGACATTCAGCCAAGTATGGTGACCCATACTCAGAATTTGTGCTCTGCATTTAACCCATCCAAAGTACACACACACACACACCATGAACACACACCGGAGCAGTGGGCAGCCATTTATGCTGCAGCGCCCGGGGAGCAGTTGGGACTAGGCCACAACTTCCCCATGTAGATGGGGTATTATACAATCTGTAAAGCTGAAATGTTAAATTATTTCAACTAAATAAATAATTATTATGCCGATAATTAATATGCAGTTAATACAGAAATGACTTTACATCAAATATTAAGTAGTATTTTGTATTAGGTCAATACAGATCAAAAGGTTTTATTATTTTTACTGTTTGTTCAATTGTCTATATTTCAATTTGATGATTTTAAGCTGAAATTACTATTAATATCTTAATAATGGAGTAATAAAATAATGAATTACAGTTTATTTTTAACTTAATATGTTGTCACGCTGTCTGGCCTCTCTTTCCCTGAGTCTCCACTAGTGGTCTCACTTCCCCATAGGCACCTCACCGCAGGCACTACAATTCCCACAAAGCCTTGTCCCTTCATCACAGTAATTGCACTTCTGTTAATTGCACTCAGGTGTCTTCACTTGATAGTCATTACCCTGCCTATATTAACCGGTCTGTTACTGTTTGTTTTCATGGAGTCCTTTCTTTCCGTCACCCAGTTTCCTCGCCTTCTGAGTTTCAAGTTCTATTCCTGTTCCTATTCTTATTCGTGTTTGTTTGTGTAACGTGAAGGTTCGAAATGTGGTGGTAGATCACTCTTTATGATAATAAACAGCAGAAGGGAGACAGAAGACTTCCTCAGTGGCACTTTTTACTGAACACCGTCACAACAACAACACTTCCTTAAACACAGCCTTTCACCTGACGTCCCTAACCAATCAGAAGCAAGGACTTAGACTGAGATAAATGTGAGTGAATCAGATTCAGCAGAATATCCTTACTCCATTAAATGTGTAAACACATAAAGGTGTAAATAATTAACTGACTAAACATTGTAAATATACTTCTAGTATATTAACTCAAATATAAATCATATTAAATTATAAGCATTACAACTTTCCAACATGAAATATGAACTCCACTTCTAAACCTTACATTTGTTTGGATGGATTTTTGGTTTTGACCCCTGCTTTTTGGATTCTGAATTTTGGATTACCCATTAAACTCACAGTGCATTTGGTTCCCTATCTGTCGGTCACTACGAGTTATGTCGACCGACAAATGGGGTATCACTTGGGAGGCCAATCATCTCTGATTTTAAGAGAAAACGCCAATGAAATTGGCTAGTGGATTAACACACCTGAGCCACTCCCAGTGCCAACGGGTATAAATAGGGCGACAAGTAGCTGATGAGAGAAGTCGCTACAAAGCCATCATCTTTGTTTTTGTTTGAAGCTGTTCCTGGTCGGTGTGACGGCGCGTTACAGCGGTGTCCCTGCGAAACGGCGATTCCCCTGGGCGCTTCGGCTAAAAAAGACAGTTTCTAAAAGAGCAAATCACTGACGATTCGCGTCTTTTTCAAGATGCCGTTTCGTCCGTGTCCTTCTGGATGCGGTCGTTTCCTGTCTTCGGTTGACGGTCACGAGAGTTGTCTCCAGTGTCTGGGCGTCCAACACGCTGAGGCTGCGCTCGTGGATGATTCATGCGTCTATTGTGGGCGTATGAACATGGCAGCGCTGTGATCGCATCTCTCACTCCTCAAGGGGAGTGCAGCAGACCCCTCTGTCGCCACCCGTCCCGGTTTCTCTGGCTCGAGCAGAGGGCCGCCGGCTGGCGCTCTGGAAGATCTGAGGATTACAGTGAGAGCTTCTCCGCCGGGCCACGCCCCACGGACCTCTCACTCCTCCCGCAGTGCCTGTCCCGTGCAGCTGCTGATTGATTCTGCTGGGCCATCTCACGGCGGTCCCAGCGTGTCTTTCGGTGCGCCGCCCGAAGATCAGATGTCGATCGCGGCATCGGGGGATGGGTTATCGTCCTCTGAGGATGAGGATTCGGCGGGGCTGCCCCCCTTGGGTGTTGTCGCTGCTGCCGAATCTGACTTGGAGTTGTCGGCCATGCTTGCCCGGGCAGCCGTGAGTATCGGGCTGGAGGTGACCACACCGCCCAGTCCCGAGCCCTCGCGGCTGGATGATTGGTTTTTCGGCGCGGGACGCAGCTCACAACCTCGTTCTGCTCCGGTGCCTTTCTTTCCGGAGGTGCATGAAGAGGTGACGAAGTCGTGGACGGCCCCTTTCACGGCCAGAAGCCGCTTGTCTCCCTCTTCCATCCTCACCACCCTCGACGGCGGGGCAGCCAGGGGGTACGTGGAGGTTCCCCAGGTGGAGAGAGCGGTTGTGGTGCACTTGTGCCCACAAAACGCCGCCACTTGGAGGAATCGTCCGCGTCTCCCGTCCAAGGCCTGTAAGCTGTCGGCCGCGCTCGCTGCCAAGGTTTACAATGCTGCGGGCCAAGCTGCCTCTGCCCTGCATGCCATGGCTATCCTGCAGGTACACCAAGCCAAGGCACTCAAGGCAATGCACGAGGGTGGTACCGACCCGGGGTTGATGCAGGAGCTGCGCACGGCGACTGACTTCGCCTTACGGGCGACGAAGGTCACGGCGCGGTCCTTCGGGAAGGCGATGTCCACGCTGGTGGTCCAGGAGCGGCATCTCTGGCTGAACCTGGCTGAGATGAGGGACATGGACAAAGCTCGCTTTCTCGATGCTCCCATCTCCCAGGCAGGCCTGTTCGGCGACACTGTCGAGGACTTTGCCCAGCAGTTCTCGGCAGTACAGAAGCAGACTGAGGCCATCCAGCACATCTTGCCACGATGTGTCTCTCCGGTTGCCACCGTTCTGTCGCGGGTAGCGCCTCGTCGCCGTGGGCGCCCCCCTGCGTCCTCCACACCAGCTCCGCCCCGTGCTGAGAGTTCTTCGAGGCCGGCGCGTCGAGCCCCGCACAGGAGAGCGGCGCCCCCAGTGTCACTCCCGGCTGCCCTGACACGGGCAACTCGGAGATGCGGAGAACTGCTCTTCAAGAGATGGCGAAGACAGCGCCACTCCTTCCCCCGGAGGAGGGCCGGGTGGAGAATCTTCAGTTTTTGTTTTGTTCTGTTCCGCTGCTGGTCGTACGGCCAGTGGCACCCACATTTTCAACAAAAGAGCAATTTCTCCTTCCTCCAAGTTGCAAGGCTCGTGGGTTGACAATGAGCGACGCACAGCTTCCTCACTCTCACCCACGACGCCCCCTTTCGCCAGCGGCCAAGAGGTCGCGGTTCGGAGACGCAACGCCTCTCCACGCGTCTCTGGCCAGTTCCTCCGGGAACACGAGGAGTGTGGTTGTGATGACCCAGGACACAGTGCCTTCTGGGCCTTCCGGCACGACTCCCCATCGCTGCACCACTGCGGGTATGTCGACTGTCCCTTTGGTGCCACTTGTACGGAGTCTGGGAGCGTGGCTTGCGCTGCCCAATCCATCACACTGGCTCATCCGGACTGTCCACTGGCTCAGTTCACCCGGCAACCCCCCAAGTTCAATGGCGTGCTCGGGACTTCGGTGGCAGTCCGGGACGCCCCTGTCTTGTGCGAGGAGATTGCTGTCCTGCTGGCGAAGGATGCAATCGAGCCGGTCCCTCCAGCCGAGATGAGGACAGGGTTTTACAGCCCTTACTTCATTATGCCCAAGAAAAGCGGCCTTCGACCTATCCTGGATCTGCGAGTCTTGAATCGGGCCCTACACAAGCTCCCGTTCAGGATGTTGACGCAGAAACGCATTATCAAATACGTCCAGCCCCAGGACTGGTTTGCAGCGATCGACCTGAAAGACGCGTAGTTTCATGTCTCGATCCTCCCTCGTCACAGACCTTTTCTGCGGTTTGCCTTCGAGGGTCAGGCATGGCAGTACAAGGTCCTCCCCTTCGGGCTCTCCCTGTCCCCCCGTGTCTTCACGAAGGTTGCGGAGGGCTCCCTTGCCTCACTCTGGGAAGTGAGCATCAGGATCCTCAACTATCTTGACGACTGGCTCATTATGGCCCGGTCCTGAGAAGAGTTGTGCGATCACAGGGACTTCGTGCTCCGGCACCTCAGTCAGTTGGGGCTTCAATTCAATTCAATTCAAGTTTATTTGTATAGCGCTTTTTACAAAATAAATCGTTACAAAGCAACTTTACAGAAAATTATGTTTCTACAATATTTAGTAGTAGCTAGTAGTTTGTGCACATTTGACAGGATTTTAGAAAAAATAATAATAATAATACAAGACGTAGTCAGCTAGACGATGAACTATCAATATTATTAAGTTATTATATGATTCAGTCACACATTTAGCAATAATTGTTAGTTCTGTTTGTTGATTCAAGGTTAGCATCATCTGGGGTCCTCTGAGGGTCAGCATCATCTCTTCTCAGGTGTTCTGGATCCAGACTGGAGCTTGTTTAAATCCTAGTTACCACGGGATGTAAATCCCGTGGCGAAACATAGAAACAAAATACAGACATCATTAGCATAGCTGCTGATCCAACAAAGTAAAATTAGTTTAACCCAAGCTAATGAATAAAAATGCAACTTTGAACAGATGCAACTACACTCACAATTAAAAAGAAACATTATTCGAATGCTTGGCGAAAGAGATGTGTTTTTAATCTAGATTTAAACAGAGAGAGTGTGTCTGAACCCCGAACATTATCAGGAAGGCTATTCCAGAGTTTGGGAGCCAAATGTGAGAAAGCTCTACCTCCTTTAGTGGACTTTGCTATCCTAGGAACGACCAAAAGTCCAGCGTTTTGTGACCTTAGGGTGCGTGATGGGTTGTAGCGTGGTAGAAGGCTAGTTAGGTACGCTGGAGCTAAACCATTTAGGGCCTTATAGGTAAGTAATGATAATTTGTAACTGATACGGAACTTAATAGGTAGCCAGTGCAGAGACTGTAAAATTGGGGTAATATGATCATATTTTCTTGACCTCATAAGTACTCTAGCTGCTGCATTTTGGACGACCTGTAGCTTGTTTATTGAAGAAGCAGGACAACCACCTAGAAGTGCATTACAATAGTCCAGTCTAGAGGTCATGAATGCATGAACTAGCTTTTCTGCATCAGAAACAGATAACATGTTTCGTAGCTTGGCAATGTTTCTAAGATGGAAGAATGCAGTTTTTGTAACATTAGAAATATGATTTTCAAAAGACAAATTGCTGTCTAATATAACACCCAGATTTCTGACTGTAGAGGAAGTAACAGTACATCCGTCTAGTTGCAGATTGTAATCTACAAGATTCTGTGTAGTGTTTTTTGGTCCAATAACTAATATCTCTGTCTTATCCGAATTTAATTGGAGAAAATTGTGTGTCATCCAATCTTTTACATTTTTAACACACTCTGTTAGCTTAGATAATTGGGAAGTTTCATCTGGTCTCGTTGAGATATATAGCTGAGTATCATCAGCATAACAGTGGAAGCTAATTCCGTATTTTCTAATAATATTACCAAGGGGCAACATATATATTGAAAATAGAAGGGGACCTAGGACGGATCCTTGTGGCACTCCATATTTTACTGATGATAAATGAGATGACTCCCCATTTAAGTAAACAAAATGGTAGCGATCGGACAGGTAGGATCTAAACCATCTTAGAGCCTGCCCTTGAATACCTGTATAGTTTTGTAATCGATCTATGAGTATGTAATGATCTATGGTGTCGAACGCAGCACTAAGATCAAGCACTTCAGGTCAACCGGGAGAAGAGCAAGCTCTCCCCTGTGCAGAGAATCTCTTATCTCGGTATGGAGTTAGACTCGGTGAGTATGACGGCACGTCTCACCAGCGAGCGTGCCCAGTCAGTGCTGACCTGCCTGAGTTCCTTCAGAGGCAGGACAGTGTTACCACTGAAATACTTTCAGAGGCTCCTGGGGAATATGGCATCCGCAGCCGCAGTCACGCCGCTCGGGTTGCTTCATATGAGGTCACTTCAGCACTGATTACACTCCCGAGTCCCGAGATGGGCATGGCGCCGCGGTACACATCGTGTCTCCTTCACACTGATAGCTTCAGGGTCCTGGACAGGACCTCGACTGCTTTGGCACATCAACTGCCTGGAGTTGCTGGCAGTGCATCTAGCTTTGCGACGGTTTCGTCTGCTGGTGCTGGACAAGCATGTGTTGGTCCGCACGGACAATACTGCGGCTGTTTCGTACATCAACCGACAGGGCGGTCTACGATCACGTCGCATGTCTCAACTCGCCCGCCATCTCCTTCTTTGGAGTCAGACGTGGCTCAAGTCGCTGCGCGCTGTCCACATCCCGGGGGAGCTCAATCGTACAGCCGACGCACTCTCACGACAGCTCACTTTCCCAGGGGAATGGCGACTCCATCCCCGGACAGTCCAGCTGATCTGGAGTCGATTCGGGGAAGCCCAGGTAGACCTGTTTGCTTCGCACGAGTCCTCCCACTGCCAGCTGTACTATTCACTGTCCCAGGCCCCCCTGGGCACAGATGCACTGGCACACAGCTGGCCTCGGGCTTTACGCAAGTATGCGTTTCCCCCAGTGAGCCTGCTCACACAGACACTGTGTAGGGTCAGGGAGGACGAGGAACAGGTCCTGTTGGTTGCACCTTACTGGCCCACCCGGACCTGGTTTTCGGAACTCATGCTCCTCGTGACAGCCCCTCCCTGGCGCATCCCCCTGAGGAGAGACCTCCTCTCTCAGGGGCTTGGCACCATTTGGCACCCACGTCCAGATCTCTGGAACCTCCACGTGTGGCTTCTAGACGGGACACGGCAGACCTAAGTGATCTGCCCCCAGCGGTGGTAGACACTATCACTCAGGCTAGAGCCCCTTCTACGAGGCAGGCCTATGCTCTGAAGTGGAGTCTGTTCACGAATTGGTGTTCTTCTCACCGAGAAGACCCCCGGAGATGCCCGGTCAGAGCCGTGCTTTCTTTCCTGCAAGGAAGGCTGGAGCATGGGCTGTCACCCTCCACCCTGAAGGTGTATGTGGCTGCCATTGCAGCCCATCACGATGCAGTGGACGGCCGGTCCCTGGGGAGGCATGACCTGATCGTTAGGTTCCTGAGGAGTGCCAGAAGGTTACATCCTCCTAGGACACCCCTGATTCCCTCCTGGGACCTCTCTATTGTCCTGGCGGGACTTCAGAGGGGTCCCTTTGAGCTGCTGGATTCGGTCGAGCTGAAGTTCCTGTCTCTCAAGACAGCGCTCCTGATCGTGCTCACTTCCATCAAGAGGGTCGGGGACCTCCAAGCATTTTCGGTAAGTGAAGAGTGCCTTGTGTTTGGGCCGGCCTTCTCTCACGTTGTCCTGAGACCCCGGCCTGGATACGTGCCCAAGGTTCCCACCACTCCCTTCCGAGACCAGGTGGTGAACCTGCAAGCACTGCCCCTGGAGGAGGCAGATCCAGCCTTGTCGTTGCTGTGTCCCGTAAGAGCGCTTTGCATATACGTGGACCGCACCCAGAGCTTTATAAGCTCTGAGCAGCTCCTGGTCTGCTTTGGAGGTCAGCAGAAGGGGAAGGCTGTCTCTAAGCAGAGGTTCGCCCACTGGATAGTGGACGTCATCGCCTTGGCTTACCATTCCCAAGGCGAGCCGTGCCCCCTGGGGTTGAGGGCCCACTCCACACGGAGTGTGGCCTCCTCCTATGTGCTGGTGCACGGCGCCTCTCTGGCAGACATCTGTCGAGCTGCGGGCTGGGCGACACCTAACACCTTTGCGAGGTTTTACAACCTCCATGTAGAGCCAGTTTCTTCCCGTGTGTTGGGTAACAGGTAATTGGCGGGAAGGGCTGACTGGGTGTCTCGTTAGCTGCGCCATTCCCCCTAACACGGGGATGTGAGCGCCTTCTTCTCCCAGTAGAGTTCCCCGGTTGGCGTACCCTGGTCAAGCATCCTCCAGCACGCTCGGCGTCAGACTTGGCAGAGCAGTCTGTCGACAGGCCCAGTACTGGCGTTAGCATGCCCGGAGCCGGTCAGCCCCTGTACTGGGCTAGGTGTCCATATGGCTTGGTTCCCTACGGGTAATCCCATATGTGTATTCTTCCATGGAAAGGTTTCCCTCTTGGCAAACCCGTGTCTTCCCTTGCCAGACCGTTCTGTTAGTCTCTTCTGGCAGCCGTTCCATCCCTACTCCTAGGTAGGACCTGCCTCAGAGACCCCTTCCATATGTAGTACTGCCCCCTGGGTCAGTCCATATCGGTATATCCACATGTCACCTCCCTACGGGTAGGATGTGGTCTCCGTAGCGACCTTTTCCTAAGACTCGCTTCCCCATTGTCTTGCCAGCTGAAAGAACAAATAGGGAAGATTTGAAGCAATCTTTCACTGAAGTTTGAAATCCCTTCCATTAACTTTATGTGGGCGGAACAGCAGCATGGCCGTCTCCAGCAGCGATGTACTCACCCTTTGGCCCCTTCGGTACCAAGGTCAGTGAATTTGCGCTGGGGCTTTGGGAAGGTTACGACCTTAAGCGTAGCTTTTGTGGCACACCAGGGCTTGTCAACAATTGCAGCACCACAGGGTTGTGACGAGGTTCAGGTTGTGGCGTTTTCCATAGGACCCCATTTGTCGGTCGACATAACTCGTAGTGACCGACAGATAGGGAACGTCTCGGTTACGTACGTAACCCTCGTTCCCTGATGGAGGGAACGGAGATGTTATGTCCCCATGCCACAACCTTGAACCATTCGCTGTTGCCGGGACACGTTCTCGGCTCCTCAGCGTAAAACCTAAAGAGTGGACGCAGTTGTCGCCCTATTTATACCCGCTGGCACAGGGAGTGGCTCAGGTGTGTTAATCCACTAGCCAATTTCATTGGCGTTTTCTCTTAAAATCAGAGATGATTGGCCTCCCAAGTGAGACCCCATTTGTCGGTCGACATTATGTCTCCGTTTCCTCCATCAGGGAACGAGGGTTACGTACGTAACCGAGACGATCTCTCGTCTCCTATGTTTCCCTGTGTTCCCGAACGTAACATATGTTCAATATAATTAAAAATTAAGTTTACTTGTGACAATTTTTATTTCCACTAGATTCAGTGCAGCAACTGTGAAAAATGGTACCAATCTGTCTGTCTCGGAGGTACAAAAGAGGTACAAAAATGGAAGACGAGAAAGTGATTGTGTGTTTTCTATAAGTAAAAAGTACTTTACAAGTGTAGGTGTTAAAATATATTGTTTACTCTTGAATGTTTTTTTGTTGTTGTTTTTTGTTTTGATCAGTTCCTTATAAATGTTAAAATCAGTAAATTTTAAAATCAGTATAAAGTTTTGATCAGTGTATAAATACCAGTTCAGTCAAAAAGGCTATTGTACTGTTGGCTGTTGTCTTTTCAAATTAGTTTACAGTATTAACAGGATTATTCTGCATTACATAAATTTCGTAATTGTCAGGATGTAAATAAAGTACAATTTGTAAATGCAACTACCTTGTGCAACAGTAAGGATTAAATGTGAGGTTGTGTAAGTTGATCACTGTCCCCCTCTATTAACTGACGCTGCTTTTACATCTCCCTGGTGGAAAATGCCATTACTAAATTAAAGTACAAAATCCTTCAATGACGAGCCCAAGTCACTAGTGCAACCACCATCCTCTAGTGTCATTGGGAAAGAGGTGTGCATGCATTGATATTAACCGTTTGGCAGTCTGGTTTTAAGGGTTACAGCAATGAAATGGTTAAACACCATGCACACAGACAACAAAATATAAACCTTTGATAATGGTTTACAATAAGGTTTAAAGGAACACTCCCCTGTTTTGGAAATGCGCTCATTCTCCAACTCCCCCAGAGTTAATAAGTTGAGTTTTACTGCAGTGATATCATTGCGACTGCTGCGCTCATGTTATGGCTGCACCGTTCCTTGATTATTACACCAGAATGAGTATAGTTTTTAATCATATCGGCCTAGAAAATCACAACTTTACATTTTCCACCGGTCTTAGTACACAATATAACTACAAAAGATGAAAGTTTTAAATAGGAAAATTGAACCTGAGATCGGCTGAATGGATTCAAAAATGGTATAAACTGGGAGTTTGAGAATCAGCCTATTTCCAAAAAAAAGTGGAATGTTCCTTTAATATGTTAACAGTACTTAACTGTGCATGTTAACTTGAACAATATGTTTTATAGTATTAATTCTATAATTACATACTAAAAATACATCTGTTAACATCAGTTAATGTACTATGAATCAACATGAACAAAAATAAATCAAGTAATATTAAAACATTAAAAGATTGATAAATGCTCTAAAAATATATATTGTTCATATTCAGTTAATGTATAGTAATGCATTAATAGTGTTAACAAATTAGACCTATTTTTAAAATACTACCAAAACTAATTATGTAAAAACATTAACTATGTAAAAACATTATTTAAATTATTTTAAAGATCTAGTAGTGCAGTAATAATACTATACTTACAGTATATACTAACATAATTTATGTATTTGTTGGTCATTGTATCTTCTTGAATTTAGTAGGACCTTGCTCACATTTCTTATCCTATCCATCTAGTGAACAACTACAGTATCACAGCCTTCATCTGTCAACTAAAATGTCTGATATGAATATGAGCAGCACAGAATTGGTGCCAAGTAATGTCCCACAACCAAAAAACAATTGAAAAATGCATTTAAGTATTCAAACATTAGATATTTACCAATATCCTTGTGTTATTTATTTAAACCCCCCATAAAATGTAAAATATCAGTAAGCTTAAAACTGTATCATAATTATATTTTTGGGGTACTTTCCAATGGCTGGTGGCTGCCCCGAACTGTAACCTCTAAATTTCATGTTATAAAATAATTTTGAAATGTTAATACATTTTTTATTTTAAAAACAAATTTTGGATTTTTTTTTTAAATAATGATGTTCGAATATATATGTATATATGTATATATATATATATATATGTGTGTGTGTGTGTGTGTGTGTGTGTGTGTGTGTGTGTGTGTGTGTATATGTGTGTGTGTGTGTGTTTATCTTTTATATTTTATTTGTAAATTTGCAAATGTTTTGCTGTATTGGCCGAGATTGATTTTAACTACACCCCTACATTTATGAACAGGAAATATTAATGTGTCCCTCTCTCTTACATAGCTACATTTTGATTAGATATGTCCCATAAGTTTGAGGCACATGATTTCAAAATCTTAAAATCTGTGTGTAACTTTAATTTGACTGCCAAACACCTGTTTTTCTGCAATTAAGCTCTTTTTTGGTTTTTATTCAATAGCTTTTAGCTTTTATATGTGTTATATGTGTTAAATATTGTAAAAATGTTAATAGTTATTGATATTGATTTACTTCTAAAAACCTTTTTAATAAAATAGAAAAAAGAGAAATGTGTGTGTGTATATATATATATATATATATATATATATATATATATATATATATATACACACACACACAACCACACACACACACATACACACAAATGCGATTTTCCAGATAATAAATAAATACAAATAATGTTGAATAATTATACCAAATACAAATTTCTTTCGTAATGTTAAAGTATGTTTTGATCAACCGATGTCATTACCGGGTAAAAAGAAAAGTTGTGAAAAATGTCCACTGTCCTCCTCTATTGATTGACACTGGTTTCATGTCTCTGTCTCCCTGCTGTAGAAAGTTATTACAAAAAGGAGGTTAATTTTGGACATGCAATTCCCTTTTCTACCAGTAGGGGTAAAAAGAAAGGTTGTGAAAAATGTCCACCGTCTATTGATTGACACTGGTTTCATGTATCTGTCTCTTTGCTGTAGAAAGTTATTACAAAAGGAGGTTAATTTTGGACATGCAATTCCCTTTTCTAGCAGTAGGGGTAAAAAGAAAGGTTGTGAAAAATGTCCTCTCTCTCCCTCTACTGATTGACACTTGTTTCATGTCTCTGTCTCCCTGCTGTAGAAAGTTATTACAAAAAGATGGTTAATTTTGGACATGCAGTTCCCTAATCAGCCACTTGGGGTAAAAATAAAGGTTGTGAAACATGTCCACTGTCCCCCTCTATTGATTGACACTGGTTTCATGTCTCTGTCTCACTGCTGTAGAAAGTTATTACAAAAAGAAAGTTAAATTTGGACATGCAATTCCCTTTTCTACCAGTAGGGGTAAAAAGAAAGGTTGTGAAAAATGTCCACCGTCTATTGATTGACACTGGTTTCATGTATCTGTCTCTTTGCTGTAGAAAGTTATTACAAAACGAAGGTTAATTTTGGACATGCAATTCCCTTTTCTACAAGTAGGGGTAAAAAGAAAGGTTGTGAAAAATGTCCACTGTCCTCCTCTATTGATTGACACTGGTTTCATGTGTCTATCTTCCTGCTGTAGAAAGTTATTACAAAAAGAAGGTTAATTTTGGACATGCAATTCCCTTTTCTAGCAGTAGGGGTAAAAAGAAAGGTTGTGAAAAATGTCCTCTCTCTCCCTCTACTGATTGACACTTGTTTCATGTCTCTGTTTCCCTGCTGTAGAAAGTTATTACAAAAAGATGGTTAATTTTGGACGTGCAGTTCCCTAATCAGCCACTTGGGGTAAAATGAAAGGTTGTGAAAAATGTCCACTGTCCCCCTCTATTGATTGACACTGGTTTCATGTCTCTGTCTCACTGCTGTAGAAAGTTATTACAAAAAGAATGTTAAATTTGGACATGCAATTCCCTTTTCTACCAGTAGGGGTAACATTAAAGGTTGTGAAAAATGTCCACTCTCTCCCTCTATTGATTGACACTGGTTGTATGTCTCTGTCTCCCTGCTATAGAAAGTTATTACAAAAAGGAAGTTAATTTTGGAAATGTAATTCCATTTTCTACCAGTAGGGGTAAAAAGCAAGGTTGTGAAAAATGTCCACTGTCCCCCTTCTATTGATTGACACTGGTTTCATGTCTCTGTCTCACTAATTTAGAAAGTTATTACAAAAAGAAGGTTAATTTTGGAAATGCAATTCCCTTTTCTACCAGTATGGTTAAAAGTAAGGGTTGTGAAAAATGTCCATTCTCTACCTCTACTGATTGACCCTGGTTTAATGTCTCTGTCTCACTGCTGTAGAAAGTTATTACAAAAAGAATGTTAATTTTGGACATGCAGTTCCCTAATCAGCCACTTGGGGTAAAATTAAAGGTTGTGAAAAATGACCACTCTCTCCCTCTATTGATTGACACTGGTTCCATGTATCTGTTTCTCTGCTGTAGAAAGTTATTACAAAAGGAAGGTTAATTTTGGACATGCAATTCCCTTTTCTACCAGTAAGGGTAAAAAGAAAGGTTGTGAAAAATGTCCACTGTCCCCCTCTATTGATTGACACTGGTTTCATGTCTCTGTCTCACTGCTGTAGAAAGTTATTACAAAAAGAATGTTAATTTTGTACATGCAGTTCCCTAATCAGACATTTGGGGTAAAATGAAAGGTTGTGAAAAAAGTCCACTCTCTCCCTCTATTGATTGACACTGGTTTTATGTCTCTGTCTCCCTGCTATAGAAAGTTATTACAAAAAGGAAGTTAATTTTGGACATGCAGTTCCCTTTTCTACCAGTAGGGGTAAAAAGAAAGGTTGTTAAAAATTGATAGCGTGAATGCACTGTAAGTCACTTTGGATAAAAGCATCTGTTAAATGCATAAATTTAATTTAAATTTATTTTTTACAAATGTCCACTGTCCCCCTCTATTGATTGCCACTGGTTTCATGTCTCTGTCTCACTAATTTAGAAAGTTATTACAAAAAGAATGTTAATTTTGGAAATGCAATTCCCTTTTCTACCAGTATGGTTATGTCTATTCTCTCCCTCTACTGATTGACACTGGTTTCATGTCTCTGTGTCCCTACTGTAGAAAGTTATTACAAAAAGGTTAATTTTGGACATGCAATTCCCTAATCAGCCACTTGGGGTAAAAAGAGAATATTGTGAAAAATTCCCACTCTCTCCCTGTTCTGATTGATACTGGTTTCATGTCTCTATCTTTCTCCTCAAGAAAGTTATTAGAATTTTTTATTTTATTTTGGACATGCAATTACATTTTCTGCCAGTAGGGGTAAAAAAATAAAGGTTGTGAAAAATGTCCACTTTACCCCTCTATTGATTGGTACTGGTTTAATGTCTCTATCTCCCTGCTGAAGAATGTTATTACAAAAAGAAGGTTAATTTTGGACATCCAATCCATAATCAGCCACTTGGGGTAAAATAAGAGGTTGTGAAAAATGTCCACTGTCCCCCTCTATTGACTGACACTAGTTTCATTTCTCCATCTTCCTGCTGAAGAAAGTTATTACAAAAATAAGGATAATTTTGGACATGCAATTCGCTTTTCTACCAGTAGGTGTAAAATGGAAGGTTGTGAAATTGTCCACTTTCTCCCTCTATTGATTGATACTGGTTTTATGTCTCTATCTCTCTGCTGTAGAAAGTTATTACAAAAAGAAGGTTAATTTTGGACATGCAGTTCCCTAATCAGCCACTTTGGGTAAAATGAAAGGATGTGAAAAATGTCCATTCTCTCCCTCTATTTATTGATACTGGTTTCATGTCTCTATCTTCCTGCTGTAGAAAGTTATTACAAAAAGAAGGTTAATTTTGGACATGCGATTCCCTTATCTGCCATTAGGTGTAAAAAAAAAAGTTTGTGAAAAAGGTCCACTCTCTCCCTATATTGATTGGTAATGGTTTCATGTCTCTGTCTCCCTGCTGTCGAAAGTTATTGCAAAAAGAATGTTAATTTTGGACATGCAATTCCCTAATCAGCCACTTGGGGTAAAAAGAGAATATTGTGAAAAATACCCACTGTCCCCCTCTATTGTTGGAAACTGTCTTTATGTCTCTATCTTTCTGCTGAAGAAAGTTATTACAAAAATAATGATAATTTTTGACATGCAATTCCCTACTCAGCCACCTGGGGTAAAATGAAAGGTTGTGAAAAATGTCCACTATCTCCCTTTATTGATTGACACTGGTTTCTCTCCCGGCTTTCTGCACATTGCGACGGCTTGCACGGGCCGTGCTTATTATATCGAGGGAAAATATAGAAAAAGAAGGCTGTGAAACATGATCAGCTTTGCCTTTTTGTCGGTCAAACTGTTTAGATTTTTTTAGGGCTATTCGTTTTGGAGTTATTGGCTGTAGTGCCTTCCAGTAAGTCACTTCAGACGCCTCAGGGGTTTCAATAGATTCTTGGTTTATTCCAGTAAAAATAAAATGTGATTTAACTGATAAAAATCCATAAGTAAATAAATTGAAAACCATATGCCTGCTGGCGTCCATTCATTTCCAACATCAAGTTCAAACTCCTTTGTCCGCCACTAATTGGCACAGGTGTGCAATTTAACTCATTCTGTTCCAAGGCCTTTCAAGACCACAATATCATAATTCACCAGCAGGGGTCACTAAATTAACTTAAACATAAATATCATATGGCTGGCTCCTATGGCTCCTACATTGGCGTTTACTGCTGAATGTGTCACGAATATCGAAAACAAAACCAACTTAACCCCGCTAAAGTCTATTCGGTGGCCGAAATTTCAGTGCATCCCTAATAAAAAGAAAAGTGTTTGTATTTTTTATCTGTTAATTGATATAATAAATTTGTAATTGTCTTTTGTTTTTGATATATTTTTATGTGGAAGGGATTTTGGTTGGGTTGATAGAACTGGTTTTAAATTATGGGGTGATACTGGGCTATCAGCTAATATTTATAATAAAATTTGTGTTTTAGAGTTAATGTTTTCAGAAAATTTTAAAAGTTTAAAATGTGATGTTAATATAATAAAGATAAAGTGTTGTTTTGCATTTGTAGTGAAAATTTGGCTGTCATATATTTTAAATGTTCATGACAAATAACATATTTAAAAAACTGAGGACCTGAGCCCCCCAGTGACACCTGGAACAGTAATTAGTTGGTAGTCTAGACGGGTGTCCACGTGACAAAGTTCACGGTAAGGACTATAAGTTGTGATTTTGATGGTCACGTGTTAATTGGTTCATTTGTTTACACATACATACACATGCGTCGATACTCACATGCACACACACAGACACGCATACATACATACATTACATTATATATATATATATATTATGCTACGCTGTTTAAAAGACATGATATAATAGCAAAATGAACGTTTTTTGCATAGCAATTGCATAGCAATTAGAATATGCATACATTCTTAGAATATGCATAAATCAATACATGGAAGATATACGAGTAGTGATTTTGTCTGTTGTGATTAAATAAGTGTTATTGTTATTATTATTTTTTTTTTGCCATTTACTTTGTATGCATTTATGGAAACTTATTTGAAATAATATGCTCTTTTTATTTTTTTCTTGTTGATAACATAGTAAAAAAAAATTTTTTTTGTTTAAATATTTTTTTAATAATGCATTTCGGCATAAAATTTATATTAACGAAATATAGGGTTTATGTTAATGCTAAAGTCTATGTGTGTTGTGTATATGAAAGCAGGTTTGTATGCAAAGATATGTTTATGAAATGTACGAAATAAAGTCTTTATTATATTAGTAATACTATTACTATATGGGGGTAGGATCTTAGCAATATTCCAAATAGATTACGATCCACAAATGAATA
This sequence comes from Carassius gibelio, assembly GCF_023724105.1. Taxonomy (NCBI): domain Eukaryota; kingdom Metazoa; phylum Chordata; class Actinopteri; order Cypriniformes; family Cyprinidae; genus Carassius; species Carassius gibelio. Next base: position 51,900,123 of record NC_068417.1, read on the forward strand.
GAATGAGATCCACAAATATATGTTAGGAGTTTAACAAAAAATAATTAAATTAAAAAATAAAATAGATTTGCTAGTAAAAAACGTATTCACAAATATGTTTTTATGTCACAAGCACAATTCGTTTTGCGTTTGCCTATCGCGGGACTGCACATTTTCGATCTGCTAAATAATGAGGCATGGCTAGCTGACTTCAATCACAGGTAATCATGCAAATACAAAAGCGTTAGGTTTCACCGCGGCAGCGGCAGCCCTCATGTGATCCCTCCTCGTGTGAAGACCGACGAGTGTAAAGACCATCGACTCTATCTGCGCGACTCCACTGAGCAAGGACACCAACAGGGCACTTGAGTATTGCTTTTCTCCTCTTTCTTTACTTTTTGTATAACTTGTTCTCAAATATTTCTTACACTTGTAGTCACTATGTGCTTTCAGATCTTTACTATCTCTACTAACACTCGAAGAGCACGCTACGTACATCGCAGGAAGGCCTGTCTGACAAACCTACGGCCTGTCCCTCTGACCTCTACTACTACACTCTCTATTCCAGTTGGTCTCTGGAGCTGCCAGTCTGCAGTTAACAAAGCAGACTTCATTTCTTCTATTGCTACTCATTCCGGTCTCAACCTCATGGCACTAACTGCACTGATCAAACCTGAAGATATTGCCACCCCTGCCAGCCCTCTCATCTAATTTCACTTGTTCCCACACTCCTCGTACCACTGGGAGGTGCACTCTCTCAGTTTTCAGCTCTGGACACGAACAGCGCTACGGAAACTCTTTACTCCACTTTAAGATCTTGCTTGGACAACTTTTGCCCACTGTTGTCTAGACCAGCACGCACTGCCCCATCTGCCCCCTGGCTGTCCGAGGTTCTCCGTGAACATCGCTCTAAACTCAGAGCTGCAGAGAGGAAATGCCAGAAATCAAGAAACTCTACCAACTTCAGTGTGTATCAGTCTCTCCTCTCTTCCTTCTCTGCAAATGTCTTCACGGCTAAAACATCCTACTACCACAACAAACTTAACAGCTGTTGTGATACTCTGACACTCTTCAAGACTTTCTCTTCTCTTCTTAATCCGCCACCACCACCTCCTCCATCGACTCTTACAGCGGACGACTTTGCAGTTTTCTCACAAATAAGACAAGAACCATCAGTGAACAATTCTCCACACCACATTTTTATATTTTGATCAATGTTTTATCAATCGATTGCCCGTATTTAATAAATAAGAAGCAAATATATAGCAGACAATGTAATAACCTTAGTGTAATTGACAGAATTACTAAAAAATAGTTTGCTACCTAAAAGTTTAATATTTTTTGTGTCACGCATGCATCCATGTCTATTTCCCTCATATTAAATATAAAACGCATGTGGACTGATATTTTTCCAATGTCTGGATTTCTTTATTAATGGAGTAGGCTATATAAACAGACGTTTCAATATAGTATTAAATGCATTTTCTGAAAATTTATATTTCACGTTTTTACTGCAAATGTCAAAATACGTGCTCTTTGGTCCATCAGTGCTTGAGTCACTGATCACATTAGAATAAAATATCTCATAATAAAATACAAAATTGACTGATTTATGAATGTATATGCATAGTTCTCATCAGCCGGAAATACAGATAAACACTTTCATTTGTTGTATTTTTGATCCTGAAAGAAAACAGAACAACAAAAGAGCAAATCATACCACCGTCTGAGGTTGTGCTTCAAGTCGAACGCACCCATTTTTAAATCGTTCACAGCTGAGCATCGCGAGAGGCGGATCTGCACCAGAGCGAGCATGTGAATGAGCTGCACAACCCGACACGACCCGCACCCGTATCCAACACAGTTGGATATTTTTCACCCGTTTCAGCCAAATTTGCGGGTCACCCGTCGGGTATTCGGGGTTCCCGAACCCGTGCAGGACTCTAGTCCAATCATCCTACCACTTGTCCACTTGATCCGATCCCCACTCACCTCCTTCAAGCGATCTTTTCTTCAGTCATACCTTCGCTTACTCACATTATCAACTCCTCTCTTCACTCTGGAACTCCCAGTGATTCCAGCTCACCCATTGCTTCATCACTACTTATCTATAAAGCTGGGTTCGTCAACGATTACTCCTTTGAGGACAGCCAGAAACCTAGGAGTTGTGTGGGATCATCAGTTAAGCTTCACAGACCACATTGCTACAACGACCCGGTCCTGCAGGTTTGCCTTATACAACATTAGGAAGATTAGACCCTTCCTGTCAGAGCAAGCAACCCAACTTCTTGTCCAAGCTCTTGTTCTCTCCAGACTGGACTATTGTAATGCTCTCCTGGCTCTTCCTGCATGTACTGTCAAGCCTCTACAACTGATCCAGAATGCAGCAGCGAGGGTTGTCTTCAATGAGCCAAAAAAAGCTCACGTTACTCCTCTCCTCATCAGGTTATACTGGCTACCAGTAGCCGCTTGCATCAAATTCAAGGTACTGATGCTTGCCTACAAGACGACCACTGGCACGGCACCAACATACCTAAACTCACTGGTTAAATCTTATGTGCCCTCCAGAAGTTTGCGCTCTGCAAGTGAACAACGCCTTGTGGTGCCATCCCAAAGATGTTCAAAATCACTCTCACTGACCTTTTCCTGGCCAGCTGGTGGAATGAACTCCCAATCTCAATTCGTACAGAGTCTTGACTCATTTTCAAGAAACATCTAAAGACTCACCTGCACTTAACCAACTAATACTAGCACTTTTCCTTTTCTTGTCTTTTCATTTAAAAAAAAAACTTGGCTATGTGTTCTATAATAGACTAACTGAGACTTGTCATGGCACTTGTATACTGTTGTTGTTCTCTTGTTGACCTGACTGCATCTATTGTTCTCATTTGTAAGTCGCTTTGGATAAAAGCATCTGCTAAATGATTAAATGTAAAATGTAATTCTGCCTGCATTCATTTGTGAATTGATTTCTGTACATTTGTGAATTGCTTTCTGCCCATTTGTCGATCACCTCACGCACTTGTGGATTTTTACACAATTCTAGCGTCACCAGTGCAGAAAAATCCACAAATAGTTTGACTCCACCCACTGTCTACTTAGCCCAATCAGATAACGCCCGTGTTGTGCTGACCAATTGAAGCACTCTCTCTCCAACCAATCATGTTTTGCCTAACAACCAGGGCGGGAACAGACACATGAACGTGAGTCACTCGCAGCCGCTACAGTCTCTTCAACATGGCCGATCAGGAGGAGTAAAGACCAAGGGGCAAGGAACTCGACCGGAAGTTGAAGTCGGGTGGGGGCTGCCATCTTTTAGCAGAACTTCACTTGCGTTAGCATTCCCATTGACTCCCATTCATTTTGGCGTCACTTTGACAGCGAATAACTTTACATCTGAGGCGTTTAAAGACTCCGTTTGTCCATTATTTATTTCTAAAGATACACGAAAATGTATAAAGGGCTCCATTACCTTTTATGTTACATTATGGCCCCGTATAAACAGTTTTTGTAAAAATAGGCTAACGATTGCGTCATAACCACTCGGCTCTCTGTCGCATTACTGTACAGACAGGAGGAGAAGCTCGCAGGCAATTAACTTAATATGGCGTACTGGCGTTACATTTTAAAATACTATACAAAATAATTAATCAGAATACTTACTCCTGCTCATTCACGCCAAAGAACTCCCCGCTCAAGCTCGCCGTCTCTGCAAGATTAACGATGGCAGTTTGCACGCACAGCCACTTAGAAGATTTACATCTGTCAGACAGGTTGCTGACGTCCTCAAGCTTCGTTTGAGTCTGCGCGGCAGAAACGGAAGTGCTAAAAAAACGCTAAAACTGGGCTTCATTTGTCTCAATTGAGTTCCAATGGGGTCGCTGTGTCCATTTCTTTTACTGTCTATGGTAAAGACAGGTGAGTGATGCTAATTGAACACATTAATTAACTGAAGTTTTACCAGATCCTTAATATGTCATTGTTTGTCATAACTAGTGAGGCAGTTTGACAATTTATGACAATGATTAAATCAGTTATTATTTGATACCAAGCACATTTCGAAGACTGTCGCATTTGTCGACCACATACATCAAGGGTGTCTTAATTCTAAAATGGACTATTATTCATTGTGAGGTGTAAATTGCTGTAATTTCTTTACTATTGAATCTAACGTTAATGATTCAAATGAGGCAACTTCTATGATATATGTGGCCTACAAAATACGACCGCCTTGAGGAAGCAGCCTTCGAAACAGTCTGCAGATTTATTTTACATGTATAATTACTGAATTAGTTTATTAGATTAAATAAACTTTTACATAAACAATATTGAGAGTGCAAGATGAAGAATATGTGTACAGTTGTGGGTAGATTCGATTTTTGTCTGTACTAGGGTTGCCAACTGCCTTAATTATACAGTCATGCGTTTGGGGTAAGATCTTCCACTGCATATTATATGAGACTCGGTTTTACCGTAATGAATCAGAAAATTGACCCCTTGTCCCTGTTAAACAGGCAAAACGATCGAAGGGGATTCCCCCTTGTCACCCCCCGCAGTGGCATCGTCTCTGATACTATGAGCATGCGTGAACTGAGGGGCATATGCTGTTGTTACGTTACCTGTAATGCAATGTAATGCATGACATGACCACAGCCTTTTCATAGAGACCAATTTATTATAAAGCACATTTGAGGAAAATTGGGATGTCGTCTAGGTTACTATGATTGGAAGTATTAATAAAATTAGTTACCACTTATAGTACAAGTGAACTCCGTATACTACAAGTGGTAACTAAATACGTTTTTGTTTTAAATAGAGATAGTATATTAAAAGCACATTTTAGTTTTATGGTGTCTCAAAAGAGCACAGCTGAGTACACTTAGATGTACTTAAGATTATATTTTTTATGAATACTTTGCAAATCAAATTAGCAATAGTCATTATGTTTTAAGATTTATTATAAATCGTTTAATTACAATATAAATCCTGTAAAAAGTATTTTTCAAACTTTTCATTCTAGGACTCTTTTACTAATTGCAGTTTGACAGTTTTAATGCATACAACCTTCCATAAAAAGTTAAGAGTTGTTTGTATGCACCTTCTGATTATTTTTCCACACAGCTACTATAGACCTTGGAAGTCCCATCCAAGAATCTCCAGGTAAACATTTGGAATGGAAGACACTTCAAGGCTTCTACCTGCAGCAGGACCCTGATGATACCAGCTGAAGTAACCACAATGGATAACTTTGCATCTACATTGCAAGCTTGTGCAAACACATCCTCCACTGGATTTGGACTCAGTTAAGTCTGGACACTGGTTCTATGTACATTTCTTTCTATGTACAAGCCATTTAAAAAAAACTACTTCAGTAACATTTTACAATAAATTTTATTATTTTTCAATCTGTCTTTATCTTACATATGTCTTAAAAGTTTTTTTTTTCCCACAAGTTTTACTTAATATACAACATATATACACATTTACAATCTTGCTGTCAAAATTAGAACAGCAGAAATAAAACCAAAGACTTTTCATATGGGAGAGACTGGAGGTATACATCTACTCCAAATGAATCAGACACTTGCAGTGGGTCAATTTGTTCATTTGTGAGTTGTGGTCTGTGAATTACAGGCACATTGATTGCAAAGTGAACATGGTCAGCATCTCCACCATCTTGTTCAACTGCCATTGAATCTGAATACTCCGTCTAAAGGTAAACAAATAAATCATTTTAAATATAGGGGGTTAAACTAACAGAGCAAAACCAATAATGTATGGTAAGAGGAAATAATTACCTCAGGGTTAATTATTGGATTATGATACTGGCCAACCACATTCGATGAACAATAGTTGTATGAGTGACACCTAAAATGTTACTGATGTTTTCCTGGAGTAATCCAAGCTTCAGAAAGTGGATTTGTCTGTCATTTGCTGCCTCACTGTCCTACAATGCATTATAACAAACACAGAACATTTTGGTCAATGCAATAAACCTTGTTCATAATGAAATATTAGTCGAATTGGTGAATACTGCAAAGTACTTTACATTTTTTTATTTTTAGCAGATAGCCAATATTACAACAATATTTTAAAATATAACATGCTACATGACCATCAAGTGGTCATTTAATTACCATAAATATATAAAAAAGTTAATAACACACAGATGGACAGATGGGTTCAGGAAACACCAGAGAGGTTGAAAACTGAGAAACGCTAGTTAAATTACAAATAATGTTAGTTTTATTTTGGATGTTACTACAGTAATGAGCAATATATATTGTAATTAAGTGGAGCGGCCTGGCCCTGGTGTCAGATCCCTGGCGATTATCTGCACTTTTGCCCGAGCAGCTCTTTCACCTTGTGCAGAAAGGCCCTGAACAAACAGTTACATGCAAGGGATAATTAGGACAGTACATTTTTCACTAGTGATGGGAAGTCAGGTTCTTTTTTTGAAAGCTGGTTCTTTTCGACAGTTAATTTCAATTAACATGGCATGCATTACATTGCATTACAGGTAATGTGACAACAGCATATGCCACTCAGTTCGAGCATGCTCATAGTATCTTCGATCATTTTGCCTGTTTAACAGGGACAAGGGGTCATTTTTCTGATTCATTACGGGAAAACCGAGTCTCATATAATATGCAGTGGAAGATCTTACCCCAAACGTATGTCTGTATAATTAAGGCAGTTGGCAACCCTAGTACAGGTGCACACTGAATCTACCCGCAACTTCACACATATTCTTCATCTTGCACTCAATATTGTTTACGTAATAGTTTATTTAATCTAATAAACTAATTCAGTAATTCTAAATGTAAAATTAATCCACAGACGGTTTCGAAGGCTGCTTCCTCAAGGAGGTCGCATTTTGTAGGCCACATACGCAGTGGCGGCTCCAGACAATTTTGATTGGGGGGGCAATGGGGGGTCCTGGTCATTTCAAGGGGGGTCTCATGAAAACCAACAAAAAATACAGTGCACACGACTAATAACTGCATATTACTGCTACTAAACAACAAAAACAACACAGCACATCAACTACTTTGTTTATAATTAATTAATCAATTGCAGTTTGCAAACAATATGCTCAAACTTTAAAGGGTTGGACCTAATCAATAAGTCCACCTTAAATATTGATACAAAACATAAAAAACTGATACACTGGAATATAGTGATTCATATTATTATTACTGTTGTAGTTGTTGTTGCCTAAAATCGAACACCTTTGCAATGTAAACAAATGACAGACTACATTTGTTATTCATATCCTTCAGACTGCACTTTGATGTCAGGTATATTATGCATTTTTTATTGCCATTGATATTTTTACATTTATTTCCAGAGAGATATTATTGAGTTTACAGGCTAATGTGGTCTTGCTGTTGTAAACACTGTTGCTATTGTAGAAAAAATAATAATATTTGCGTCACATTTAAAATATAATTATATTTTAATTCATTTCTGAATAGTTTTTATTTTTATAATGATAATTCAGAGAATGAGAAAATCTGAATAAGCCTTACCAGTGTTGTGATAATTATTTTTAAGGCACTCTATTTGTTAAAAAATGAATAAGTAACGTTAGTGTAATATAATAATAGTGTAGTCAAATAACATAAAAAATACCAGACCTCTCGATGTCTGTGAAACTTTTCTCCCTCAAACAGCACACTAGCGTTACTTCTACACACACACCAACATATCTGCATGTTCTCACATCACATCGTTCTTGTAAAATAATAATAAGTAAATAAACATCAAAATCACTTCGCTGAGAATGAAACACCACTTACCAGCTGCCGCTGTGTTGAAAATATCCTTTAGCAATTAAAAAATGCGCGTCGGATGAGGTCGTCGTAAGGTGAAGGTCATCATGTTGGTCATTTTATTTACGGCTAAATTATTATTAATAAATTGTACTAATATTATGATTGGGCGTGGGCAGGCATTCACAAAAGGGTATGTTATTACAAAAAAAATCCAGGAGATTTTGCTTTGACAAAAGGGCACTTAAGGGGCAAAGGAGCAGGTGCTCAAGTGAACCGGTTCTTTTGGACAGTTCGATCAAATAAAACTAGTTGAAAAAAAAACGGTTCACCGGTTGTTTTGCGATCGATGTAATGTCATTCGCGACGACTGCCCTTCTTTCAAGCCTTCGATTTACCCGCGCTCATAACACTAGCACAGAATCTGTTCAGAATCAATCATCAAAATAATCAGTTCAGGCGAGCTGTGAGTCAGTCTGCTTCACGCTGAATCACACATGCGCAGTATCACCAGCTCCTCGGTTCTCGAATCGGACGCGTCTGACAGAAACGATTCTCGTTCAATGTAAGAATAAATGTAGAATAATTATTATTTATTATTATTCTGCGTAGTTTGAAGATATTTTTATTATATTTATCCCGGATATATATATATATATATATATATATATGTATATAATCAGGAAGAGGGTGGGGGGTCAAATGGGGGGTCAAGGCGTTTTTTGGCAGGGTCTTGAGACCCCCCAGGACCCCCCCTGGCGCCGCCGGTGCACATACGTCATAGAAGTTGCCTCGTTTGAATCATTAACGTTACATTCAATAGTAAAGAAATTACAACAATTTACACCTCACAATGAATAATGGTCTATTTTAGAATTAAGACACCCTTGATGTATGTGGCCGATAAATGCGACAGTGTTCGAAATGGTGCTTGGTAGCAGATAATAACTGATTCAATCATTGTGTCAAACTGCCTCACTAGTTATGACAAACAATGACATATTAAGAATCTTGTTAAACTTCAGTTAATTAATGTGTTCAATTAGCATCACTCACTTGTCTTTACTCCTCCTGATCGGCCATGTTGAAGAGACTGTAGCGGCTGCGAGTGACTCACGTTCATGTGTCTGTTCCCGCCCTGGTTGTTAGGCAAAATGTGATTGGTTGGAGAGAGAGCGTGCTTCGATTGGTCAGCGCAACACAGGCATTATCTGATTGGTTTAAGTTGACGGTGGGTGGAGTCGACCTATTTGTTTATTTTTCTCCACTGGTGACGCTAGAATTGTGTAAAAATCCACAATTGCGTGAGGTTATCGACAAATGCTTAGAAAGAAATTCACAAATGTACAGAAATCGATTCACAAATGAATGCAGGCAGAATTGTGGTTGTGACATCAAAACATTTGTGAATACATTTTTTACTAGCAAATCTATTTTTTATATATTTGTGAATTTAACATATATTTGTGGTTCTCATTCTATTCATTTGTGGATACGATAATTTTTTGTGAATAGCTTTACATTTATTTCTGGATCATACTCTATTTATTTGGAATATTGCTACAATCCTACCCCCATATTACTACTACTACTAATAAAAGTAGAAGTATCTGAAGTAATACACAATGAGTATTGGAGTATAGCATGTTTATTTAAGTCCTGTATTTAATTATTTTTCTGTATTTGACATTAAGGTATGTTTAAATGTTTGACCTCAGTTTGAACTGGTCAAGTCAGGTGTTGATGTCTGTCTGTCATGCTAATTAATCTGTCTGGTCTTTTCTGAGTTGTAATGCTGATGGGGTATATAAGCGGTGAGAAAGCAGTTTTTCACACCTGCAAATCAGAAGAGTCATTATGGCATCTGAGGCGAGGAAAGTGAAATTAGAGGACACAAAGTGTTACTGGGTACATCCACAACGTTTCCGTTGTGAAAATAGCAACATTAAAGAAAAGCAAGTATTTCAATGCCGTGATTCAAATTAGTCGGGATGATTTCTGTGACGTTGTTGTGTTTAGTCTGGATAAGCATAACTTTTTGCGAGCGCAAAACTACAGGACCGTATCACAGTGTCCAGTTTGTGTGTCCCTGGGTGTCCACTAGAGGTCTCACTTCCCCATATCTTCGTCCCACTTCAATACTGCATTTCACACTAGCTTTGAGCTGGACTAATCACTGTTCATTGCGCACAGCTGTTCCCACTCACATTATTTGCATCTGTCTATATATACCCGGTTTGTTTCTGTAATTGTCATGGAGTCCTTGTTTAATGTCACCCTGTATTTCGTGTTTCCTTGCCATTGTTTATGTGTCTTGCTTTTTGGACTGCTTACCTGGTTTTTGACCTTTGTCTGGCTGATTTACGATTCTGGATAACCCAATAAACACTGCTACTGGATCTCCCTGTTTGTGTGTGTGTGTTTCGTGACAGAAGAACTCCACCATGCCCAGATCCAGTAGTGTGGGATTTCGAAACCATTCCCCAGCCACCATGGAGAAGCGGAGGTGGAGACTCTTGAACTTAACCACCCTTCGTCAAAGTGGGAGTGAGGTGGGTGATCTGGCTCAAGTGTTTTGGACCATGGCAGTATGGCGTGATATAAAGATTAGGCACTAAAGGACTTGTTTAACGACTGCCTGGATGACCCTTTGCCTCAGTGGGAGTAGAAGGGGCTGGATTTCCTGGACTTTTGGGGTTTCACCAGTTACCTACACCATCGTGGTCAATGGGATACACCAGCCACACCTGGGTCTTCAGACAAGATGGCAGAATCTACGCCTGTGTCTCCAAACAAGATGGCCGCCAGCCCAGCGTCACTACACAAGATGGGTTCCAGCCCAGCGCCACTGTACAAGTCACCACTGACCGTCCAGAGTCAGGTCAAGTCACCATTGACACCCATGAGTCAAGTAAAACCACAGTTAAACCACATGAGTCAGGTAAAACCACAGTTAAACCTCATGAGTCAAGTCACCGTTGATCTCCGTGAACAAGGTCAAGTCACCGTTAATCTCTGTGAACAGGGTCAAGTCATGGTTGGTCTTTATGAGCCCAGTCAAATCACTACCGTTCTTCCAGAACTTCACGTCTCAGTAGATCTTCGTCATACCACAACAGATCATCGAGAGCCTGGTTACGTCTCAGCTGAACTTCCAGAGCCTCATCACATCCTGTCTGTTGCACCCAGCAATGCTCTCTCAGCCTGTTTTATTGCTGTCAAGGAGACTGTTACTGCTACAGAATCTTCGGAGGCCATCTACCCTCTTGTCATGATTGTGGAGGCAGTTTATGAACTCATTGCCTGTCCTGTTATGGCCATGGAGGCCATCTATGAACTTACCGCCTGCCCTGTCATGGCCATGGAGGCCATCTACCATCTCATCATGGCCACAGAGGCTGTTTCAGTCCTACCTGTCCAGACTTGCTCTCCTGTGCCATCTACCCCACTGTGTTGGTTCTCTGCTCCACCATTGTGGGTTTCTGTCCCGTCTGCTCGACTGTGGTGGTCCTCTGCTCCACCCTGGTTGGCTTTGTCTCGTCTGCATGGCTGTGGTGGTCCTCTGCTCTGACCTGGTGGGCTTCTGTCTCGTCTGCACGGCTGTGGTAGTCCTCTGCTCCACACTGGTTGGCTTCTGTCTCGTCTGCACGGCTTTGGTGATCCTCTGCTCTGCCCTGGTGGGCTTCTGTCTCGTTGGCTCGGCTGTGTTGGTCCTCTGCTCTGCCCTGGTGGGCTCCTGTCCCCAAGTTAAGCCCACGGCAGGCCTCTGTTCCCCACGTTAGGCCCAGGAAGTGCTCCAGTTCCACCTGCTCCATCCTGGCTTCCTGCTCTGCTGGGTCTGCCCTGGTCCCTGGCCAATCCACTTCCACACGGACCTGGCCCTGCGTCCCTCACCATGATCCTTCACTATTCCACCTCCCTCCTGGTTTCTTTTTATTGTTTTGATGTTTTTTAACTTCTTGTCTGGAGAGGGGGGGGGGTTGCAATCCGTCCCCTCATTTTATAAACCGTACTCATGAATTAATAAACTGTTCACTCGGTTTAACAAATCGTACCCACGGATTAACAAACTGTGCCCACGAATTCCCAATCCGTGTGCTCAGATTGTGTAAACCGTACCCTCGGTTTTTGAATCCGTACCCACAAATTCATAATCCTTGCACACGTTTTCGCAATCCGTTCCCTCGGATTTGAAAACTGACAAACATTTTACACATTAACAGTGAAACATGCATCTAACTCCAGCAGGTGGGGTGAGGTGGGTGGAGCTTAGTATAATAAAATCACCAAAAAAAAGTCTTCATGTTAAGAAAGAATTGTACACAAGCATTTCCAAAACTGTCAAAGGTTATTTTAAAATAAAGCAATTCACAAATTATTTTATGACAAACATTTTTACTGTCTTGTACTCATTTATTTAGCCTAGAAATTAAATTAAAATTATAAAAATAACTTTATTTTTATTTTTATCATTATTATATATTATTAAACAGGTTATGCATAAGAATCTTATATCCAAAACAACTTACAAAAGAGGAAAAAATTACTCCAGAGTCAGTCACAATGCCAGGTTTATTGCACAATAATAACCAATTGAACAAGATTTTAATGCGCATCTTTCTTATTAAATCTTTGTATTTCACCTCGTACTACACTTGATAGAGAATCACTTAAGACACTTTGCTGTAAACCTATTCCACATAATAATATTCAATAAAACTATATGTTAACACGTAGGAGCCTGAGTTTACAAATCCGAGGGAACGGATTGCGAAAGCGTGCGCAAGGATTATGAATTCGTGGGTACGGATTCAAAAACCGAGTGTACGGTTTACACAATCTGAGCGCACAGATTGGGAATTCGTGGGCACGGTTTGTTAATCCGTGGGTACGATTTGTTAAACCGAGTGAACAGTTTATAAACTGAGGGGACGGATTGCAAAACTGTCGCCACGGATTGATTTTTTTTCTCCTACAGGTGACATCCCGGGCTCCGTACTATGGACATCACCGCAGCGAATGGTGCATTTACATTATAGCCGATATTAGACCTTACTCTGTAGTGGAAAACGCAGGTTTTAAGAACATGCTTAATAATTGAGCCCCGTTACAATATTCCTTCACGAGTCCATTTCAGCCAGACCGTAATTCCGTAATTAAAACATAAGCCCAAATAGAGAAACAATTGAGTAAAAACACACTCAGTATAAAGAGTTATAGAGTTCCATATAAAAAGAGTTACATCTTTGTATTTGTTCATA